>NC_052027.1:4269148-4351648 GCF_015832195.1 Motacilla alba alba | reverse complement strand
TGTTTAGTTTAAAGGTCTTTGAAGCATCTCCTCTGCTTGACCCTAACTCTTTAAATTGCAAAGCCCCTTCCCAATCCTCTATTACAAACTGGACCTATAGTGAGAGACCCAAAGTGCCCACTGTAGCGTGGCACAGGGGGAAGGCAGCAGGGACCGAGGACATCGGCTGCCAGCTCTGTGTTCCGCACAGCTGCAGAGTCAAACCTCTGGTCCTGGTTCAGAGATCTTGGAAAACTACATGTGAACACAGGATTTTGTGGAACTATGTCATTCCTCAGTGCAAATTCTGCTTACATAGGTGAATATTTTTGTATCCATTTTCTTATAAAATATTTGATGTTAAAGATGCTTAATTATGCCAATGGTCGACCCTAAGTCTGTGTCATCTGTGTTTGGCTGTAATATTCAGAAATTCATGAGCACAATCTAATATGAATACCAGGAAGACTAAGAAACACATAGCTTTATAGAAAATCTGAGAATTCAGTGGAAGGGCCTGGATACAGTTTCACAGTAAAATAAATACATATGTTTAAACTTCATTTCTAGATTTCACTTTAATTTATGCATAAGCCCTGTACATAATGAAAGGATAGGTAAAAAATTATAGATAACTCGCTACAAAATAAAAGAAAGTAGTTCTTTTAGTTCTTCTGGTCATTTTTTCCCTGTACTAAGTCTTACAGCAGTTAATTTCAATATTCATGTTAAGGTTCAACCAGAGAGATAATTTTGAATCCTAGCCCTGTTTAATCCAGTGCTTAGTCTAGTGAAGTTTCTCTGGCTATACATTAGGATGAAATTAGAATTAAGTGCAAAATATTCATACAAATTTCTCTGCAGTGCATGGGATGAGGAAATAAAGGAGCTTGAAAAGCAAGCTACTTTCAAAGATGATAATTCCGTATGATAAGTTTTGTACTAATGTCATATACAGCCAGCAAGGAAATACTTCAAAATCGGAGGCATCGCATTTCATGCTATTTCATGTCAAAGATGCATGACTGAAAAATTCCTATTAAAAACATGAAAACATGCCAAATGCAGAAAAGTGAACAACTGAGCAAAAAGTGAGACAAAGTGTTACTAATGTCTGCCAACTGGTATTATTCACAAGTACCATCAATCACACATGAGCAAACTCCAGCACTGCCCCCCCAGAACATGAAAACCCAGCTCACCCCTAACTTCTGGTAGCATAGTTGTCCTGTTTGTGGTTAAGATTTCCTTTATTGTTCAGAGATTTTCTCCAGTTCTGTGCATCTATTTTAACCCTAGCCAGTCATGTTGACAAGGAAAAGGCAAGAAAAACCTATTCAATTAAAACATCTTTACTGCTATTTAGAATGCAGATGAGCCCCTCAGCAATGAGGAAATTAGTATTTTATGGTGAAGCATTTATATAGTTTATTCTATATTTGAACCATAATAAATTACATCCATTTTTTACAAGAATTATAACTGACATGCTGTCAGAGCTGTACATGTACAGCCTTAGAAATATACATAATACTTTGAAAGCTGTCACATTCAGTACAGTTGTAAACATCACCCTGGGTTACCAAGCTGTTATCTTTAGGTTTACTTCTTCAGATAAACCATGGGATCTTCACACATTTCAACCAGAAGAAAATCAATTCTCCCTCAAACAGTTGCACAGCAGTTTACCACTCACATTTAAACGCACAGCCTTGTACTAGCTTGGATCCCAGTTTGGGTCTGTTTGCAAAATAACCTCAATTATGGCCTTTGAGTTAGGTCTGGGAGAAGACCAGAGTGACTCAGTGTCCTCCCTCATGTTGGCATTCTTCAATCCAAAAGTGCCACCATGGTTCTAAATGATCCCTTTTGTGGAATATTCAGATGTGTGTATTATATTACAGTGCTGTTTCTGCAGGGTTACTTTTGTAGACTCATCCTTCTGAAATACTGTGTATAAACCTGTTTTCGTGAGTTTGTGGAATTGTTTTAAAAATATTATTGGAGAATCATAATGTTGTAATGGGATTCTCTAGGAGGTTCCCAGTTCTTCAGAAATATCATTACTCTTGACTATGTTCTTTAGGATGCTGACAAAAGCTACCTCAGATGTTACCTAATCACTGGAAATGTCTATCCTTTATTCCCTTGTATGCATTATTTCCTACTTCACAGTACAAAAACAATGCAAAAAAGAATAAGGGTTCCCAACTGGAAATTTTATACAATTAATTAATGAACTCAGGCCTCAAATGAAAATGATTTTAAACAGAGCTGTGATTCAGCTTCAGCAAGGTGTGGTTAAATGGCCTCTGCATTCAGAAGACTTTAGCCACGATCCTGCAGGGAGTTATCTACCTACAGACATCTGGTCCAAAACAAACCCAAAGGCTTCAGTGGGACTCAAGGCACTGCCAGGGTCCTGAAAGACTCATAGGGATGGAGAGCAAGCAAGGCTAGATGAAGCTAGCATGGGAGAAAAATGCTTTAACAGCTCTTTTCATGCAAGAGGGATGTGAACTCAGGTTTTGTGTCCTGAGCAGAGCCTGACATTTAGGCACTGGTGGCTTTTGCCCATCAGGTAGAGCAGGAAGGGGCAGGTGCTGAGCCTGACAGCTCCAGCCGGATTTTTTTTTTTTTTTTTTTTTTTTTTTTCTTCTTCAGGTGGTAGCGGTCTACACCATAAAACTCCTTGGATGGAGTTGGATGCTTTTCCATCACAGAGCAGGAAGATGTCTTCCATTCTTTCTGATCTGAGTTCTGGTAGCCCCAAATGCCATCGCAGTGCTGGCTTCTGTGGTACAGAGAGGTGAGGAGCCCCAGGAGCACCCACCACTGTGCACCACAACACTTATGCTGTTGTTACAGTTAATTTCCTCCTCTCTTTGAACCATCTAAATTCAGTGCATTATCCTTCTGCTATTTATGTAAATGTTTAGATTAGGTAATATTTTATTCTACAGTGAATGACACCATAATCCTCCTTATTCTTCTCGTTTATCATAAATATTTAGTTTGTTTTTAGCTTGTGGGACTAAACACAACATCGTTTTCATTACTGTGAAATCTTCCCCTTTTCTTCTCCTGCAAGCATTCCTGGTCCCCTGGCAGTACTCTGCCTCCCAGAACATGCTAATATTGCTTGCATTACTGCAGGATTACCACAATGAAGTATACACTTGGTATTATAATTCATAATGTTGCTTTAAAAGATTAACCACTCCCACGGCTGTGTCTGGTAATTACAGAGCAGACTTTCTTTTTTTTAAAAACAAAGAACAGCGTGCACAAAATGACTGGCAAGGAGGTAAGTGTTTGGGGTGTGCTTTGTTTTTCAACCTCAGAGAAAACCAGATGCAAAATTGATAAAGGAGACGGAGAGTGGGTTTTAAGCTGAGATACTTCAGTATATTAGTAATTTAACAGATTTATATAAAGGAGATGGCACTGTCGGCCCCTGGAATGTCACAGACTGATGCGATTGGCAATTGCCAGCTCAGATGATTCTCATGAACAACCCCAAAATAATTAATAGGCCTTCTGGAGTTTTCCAGGCAAGTGAGTATGCTGGTGAAAGAGCAATAGTTAGTTTAGCCTGTCAAGGTTCATTCTTTTTCAAAACTCCAGTCCTCCCTTGATGCCCTCTAATGGTTTTTTGAAACACCAAAATGTTTTTGCGTGAACAACATTACCCATTGTGCTTTAGTTAAATGCATTTTGATGTCAGACATACTCCTGGCTCAAAAATGGCTGTTCCCGACCCCTTCCTGGGGGGATCTCCAGGGAGGGCAGCCAGATTGACTTTAATCGGCCAAAGACAGGGGATGGGTTTTTAGTGCGATAAACCGATCGAGTGTGCAAAGTCACATTAATATGTGGAAACTTGATCAGCTTTTATTAAGGGATCAGGAAATGCTTTAATTGCTGAGTGACAAGAGCGCTTGTTTGTTTAATTGCTTGTTTGTGTTTGTTGTAAAGCCTTGGGGGTTGTGGTAATTTGTCCCATTGTTGTTTGAAAATATGGGTCTGGTAGCCAAACCGACAGCAAATGACAGACACTGGTCTGGTACCAAGTGTTGCTTCATCAACGTTTTACCACATTCCCAGTTTGGAGAGGATGGCAGCCTTTGAAGCAACAAAGTGGGATTCTCCTTCCAGTCTCTCCTTGCTTGCATTGTCCAGAGCTTCCACACTGTGAGAAGGTTGGAATTCTTGTACTTAAATGAGGAGTTAGTCACTGTCTGTTAAATGAAAGTAGCATTTAAAGACTGCTGCATGGTAGAGCAGCACTTAACAGGTTGTTCTGTCTTTCACAGCTGGGGATGTAATGGTTGCACGATCCAACATAAAACTCCTAAAAGATCTCAGAGCCTGAGGCAAAGTCCATTGAAACTGTTGGTGTCTTGTTTGTTGGACTGGCCTTTGATCAGATGCTAATGCATAGCGATAGCTTTTCTATACCTTTCCTGAAAGGGGTTTTAGCATGGAATTGTTCCCTGCTGTAGGACTGCAGCAGTCCTTGGGATAGATCTTTCCTGGCTGGAGCTGACCACAAGCCTCTGTGGTACAATGATGCCTGGCATTCCGTGGTGGGAAGAAGTATTAGGTTTGCTGTGAATTTACATGAAAAGTCCCTGACTAGCAATTATTCTAAATATAAAGTTTCCTGAGATCCTAATATTTCTTTCCTCTAGATTCTTGCCTTACTTTGGAAGTTAAGTTTTCCATCCAGGAGCACAACCTGGAAAAGCTTTCCCTTCCTGTTTTCTCTAAATTAGCCTTTTTAAATACTTTCTTGATGGAGGAAGATAGAGGGTCACTGATGATTAGGGTTATAACTGGCTTTCCAGATCAGCATCCAGCACTGTAGAATGCATCTACTTCTATACAAGGAGCCTAGGAAAAGTCGTATCAATATACATTACAGGCTTGTCATAACTCACTCATTTCCTATTTCAAACAGGAGGAAATATACTTGAACATATCTGTTGTATCTGTCAAGACTTCTCATTTGTCAAACTATTAGTGGTCCCTCTGTCAACATAAATAAATCTGTCCATAAATCTTGACAGGTATAATCATTTGTTGCATTTGAAAGGCAAGTCTCTAACATTAGACCCCTTTTGATTCCTAACATGATTATCTTTAAAGAAAGACATTTCAGATGCCTTCTGAATCTGGCCTCTGTCAAATGATTTCTCCGCTCTCGCTGAGTTATCTACTTGTACAAAGTAAGCAAAGGCAGAGTTCCTGCTGTCAGCTCTCCTGAGGACCACACGAATCACCAGCACCGCAGCAGTGCTGAGGCCTCATCCTGCAAGTGATTATGTCCTGTTTGTCAGACCAGGCTGCTGTTACACTTATTGTTCTTTACAGCTAGGTTTCTCATTCCTATTCTGAGCCATTCTTCTGGCACCAGTTGTCCTTTCCTTACTTCTGGGAAGCTATCGAAGAACATTCTTTGAAGGTGTTCCATCGGATGCTGCCGTTCTTTTCAGCGCTGTTGTTGCTGGCAAATAATCCATACTGCACAAGAGAAATAGGCCTCTGAAATGGCTGCTAAAATATGGGCTGGCATAGCTTAAGATTGAATTCCATAAATCCAACATTCACAAGCTCTCCCACTGCTTTGGGGCACACTGAGCAGCTCCAGCCTCCCAAGGCTCTCCTGGGAAATATGAAGTGACCTTATTTCTATGTTTGATGGCCTAGTGATAGTAATTTTGCCTGCCTGATGAAGTTAACAGCTATCTGGCATTCACCAAGCTGGAATATGAAGTGAGGGTCTTTGGCCAGAGCTCAGTGTCTCAGCAGACAGCTCTGGCACACGACCCAGAACCTGGTCAGTGCATGCATACCAAAAGGAAGCCAGTGAGCCCACAGCTCTTATGGCTTCATAACATTCCCTGCCACATGGAAAACCTAAAGCACAGGCTTTGCAAATGAGAATGACTCAGGAGGTTGCTAGGGTTGAGTTTGTGGGAACTGCACAGTGAAGAGTGGATCCTCAGGGAGCTCCAGCAGGAGCCAAGGTAGTTGGTATCAAAGCTCCTGCGGTGTCACAGGCGTGCCCAACTTATTCAGTCATGGGAAATTAGCCGGTGAATGCTGGAGGAACCCAAGTCTAATGTTTCCCCTTCGGTCTTCTGACAGTGAAGAAAGGAAAGCTCTAGTGTTTTCCATAAAATGTATTTAAAGTTCTAAATCTTCCCTCTTTCAACTTTCCACTCCTCCAAATCATCTGCGGTTTGCTACAGGAAAGGTTTTTAATTGACAGAATTTCAACTTGTTCTCCAAAGAGACTCATTACTTCACAGATTCTTTAGCTTCCTGGGGCCTTGACGTCATGGGGGTATTCCTTGCTTTCTTCAGTGGATCCTTACCACTGAAACTAATTTTTCAATGAGCTGCAGAAGAAGTCTCTGTACCAAAAATTTGCTCCAGACCTTATGATGGCTTGTACAGGATGTCCAAATGAAGGGTGTCAAAATACATCTGTTAGATAAGGTTTTTGTCTGAATCAGAGCTCTCAATGCATTCGCTCATTAAATAGCTTTTTTTTCCATGTCAAGTCACTATTTAGGATAATATTCCACTGGAGCAGACAATATGCCAGAGCCATAGGCATCTAGTTTGCTATACCAGCATGGTAGGCTGGAAGAAAACAGGAGAGTTCAGTCCTTCGTTTCAAGGCAGGGATCCTACAGAAGTAGGTAGTTAAGATGCTGTTTGAATTTAAATATTTAGAAATATATAGTCAAAGAGGAAATTTGTCTATAGCCTTGCTGACAAAACTCTTGGTTTGTGAAATTTGTTGAAGGAAGGGAGATAAACACCTTGCTTTTATGAGTCTGCATGATATGGGGCATGTGCTTAAAAAAAGAACACAAGTTCATCTGAGTTCACACAGACGCCCACATAGGTTGATACCATTGGAGGGTCTGCAGGACTCTGCAGCCCGCAGGTGAGAGCTTCTGAGGGGCTGAATTCTGGAGGTGGATGCCTAGATTGATCTACCCATGCCTTTTGCATCTGTGCCTGTCAGTGCCCCCCGCACAACAAGCTTCCACAAGCTCCCACCACTGCTGTTCCTGGTTCTCTTTCCCTGGGCCAGGAAGGGTGCTGGGCTCTACAGCTTCCTTTTCTGTTGACTGGCAAGATGGTACTTTGTCAGGTAACTGCTGTTGCCACCAACTGCAAAGCTCACTAGAGTATAATGACACCTTCTGAGCCGCTTCTTTTATGCGTTAACCTACTTGGAAACAGAGGCTCATGTGCAAATTCCCACTGTATTTTGTGAAGGCTGGAACATAAGCCAGATCTGAGCTGAATTTCCCCTTTCCAAGAGCCAGCTGAATCAAAATCCCCTGATGTAGACATCCCCAAATTTTATGGGTGCAAAAGATGTCTTGATCCAAATTTTGCAGTTTGCTCCCATCTCTGCTTAAAACATAAAATGTATGTTTTTAGGGAAAAAGGATATAAACATCTTGTTCATGTTTGAGCTGAGAATGTCTTTTTTCTGTAGGCTGTCAACACAACTTCAAATGCATGCAGCCTGTCCAATCTGACAGACAATTTGCATATTTGTGGAATGCTAATGCCAAGTTACTGTATACATTTGTACATGAAAGCATTAGAAAGTTTGAAGGATTAAAGGTGGAAATGTATCCCCCTCGGCCTCGATTAGAGATCAAGACAGCACATCAATAGATGGCAGACAAATAACTGCTGCTTTGCCGTTTGGAATGGCTTAACCCAAAAATAATAAAATCCAAGCTATTTCCTAGGACATAAATAGCTGAGGGCTTTACACGTGCTAATTGCCAGAGCATTGTTTTAGCCTTTTGAGAGTGTAATGTGAAGTCTGGCACATCCAGTGTGAGCCCTCTGACACGGTGATTGTCTTTTTGTTCTGTACTAGCTGCGTGCCTGGACCACAGCTAGAGCTCCCAGAGCCACCCCAGCCTGAGGCATCCATGCTGATGTCTAGGGCTGAGCCTTCCTCAGTTGCTCTCAGGTCCTGGAAGGTTCTTTGAGGCCAGATGGAGGTGCTTGGCCCGTGCAGAAATGACTTAGTTTGCCATGAGGAGGGCGTCAGGAGGAGAAGCAGCAGGTGCTCAGCGGTTTTCCGTAGAAAGATGATTGCTTTGCGTGCGTCAAGATATATTTTGGAGCCTGGCTCTAGACCCAGTGATTTGAAAATGGAGACTTGGAGTCTTAAAAACAAGATATGCTAAAGAACGGTTTTGCATGGTTCCTCCTAAGGATCAAAGCCTGATACTATTTATTTTACTTGTGCTAAAAAATAACCTCTATAAGATGTTCTAAGTTGGCTAATGGATATAATTTAGGCCCAGACATTGGCAGCACGTGACAGAGAATGCAGGAGCTAGTCAAATCCTTCCCCCAGTCTTTGATCCAAAACATGAATATTCCTTTGATTCAGAAAGGGTTTGGCCAGCCTTTTTCGCAAACGGTTGCACGTCTCTGCGTTTTCTGGCTGGGGGAAGTGGAAGTGGCAGAGCCTCAGATACCTGGGAACCAAGAGCTGAAAACTCTCCTGGAAACTTCTCATGGTCTAACGAAATTCCCGGGCCAGCTTCCAGCCTGAGCGGATGCAGACAATGAGCCAAAATGAACCACCAAATCTGTCGAGATTCAGCCGTCATTTACAAAAGAGGACTGGGATTTGCAAGGGAGTTTGTAGGAGCTGAACACCCAAATCTCTTTAAATCCCAGTGGGACTTCTGTTCCTCTCTTTCTTGTATGCCACTGAAAAGCCTTGTCTATTTATTTAAAATATTTTGAAGACCTCAGGCAGCACTTTCATTACAGACAAACCTCTCCACCAAAATTAGAAAATCACAAAGTTTTAGCTGCAGTCGCTGAAAATCTGTTATTTAACACACCTACCCAAAAAGCCCCAGGCTACACCAAAACTCTTGACCAGAGATAGCTCTGTGCTGTCACAAGACAGATCTATCTTTAGGTACCCCAGTTTGAAAACTTCACCCTTAATGCGTTCAGAAAAAGTACGTTGTTGTTTTAAAGTACATTACTCAAACGCTGAGATGCCTTCCTACTGGGAGCAGCGTTACAAAGCCGAGCTCTGCCTGGATGCCTATCCAGCATGGATCTGACAATTCACATGTAGGAAAAGGCCTCTCATGCATTCATAGTTTAGATGACCTCCATATATTTGTTTAAAAAATAATTAGGCTTGCTTAGCTTTTGTGCTGTTGCATTTTCTTTTTTTTTTTTTTTTTTTTTAAAGTAGCTTTTCCTGTAGCACTCCCAGGCCAGTACAATGCTGGCTTTTAAAAGTGATTTGTCTGTTACCAGGCCGTTTTAAACTTTTACTTCCTAAGTCCTTGCAAACCAGCAATACAAGGAGACTAAAAAAAAAATCTCCTGGGGATTGTTTTTATAGTAACAGTGAAAGCTTAAAATGTTGCAGCAGCAGCCAAATTATTTTTCTTTTAGTGGAAACAATACCAACAACTGGAGTCTACACACAAAACGGATTAAAGCTACCCATAAAAATGACTAACAAATGAGTGCTACATTTCTTTTTATCATTTACTCTTTATAAAAAGCGACAGTTTGAAGGCTACTAATTTGGCAAGTTATTTCCCCTCTATAGTCATGGTTGCTCAGTAATTAGAGGATATATAAAACATGGACGTAGACATTCTAGTGCAGTCCAACATTTTTGTGTGGTTTAAGATAAAGTCCACTTCCTTTCTTTCCAACTAATGGAAAGCAAGGTAGACGTATCCAAAACTTAACTGCAGGACAAAGTTAGTTTTCAGGCAAAACTTTCAAGGATAGTCTCATGACAAAAGTCCAAGTCCTATTTGCACTCCTAAATTGTTCAGAGTGAAGATGTCCAAAGAAATCTAGTAACCTCAGGGCATACAGAAGTGTTTTCTCCCCTGACTAAACAAATGCCTTCTTGAGCACAGATGAAATCAAACATTTAAAATATTATTAATTACTAATGCTAATTGTTGAGAATTTTTTTCAAGTCATGCGTGCTCTCCATAGGTAGGTAATTATTTTTTAAAATCTATTGCTAAACATGGTACTTGGTGTCTAAGCCCTCCATCACTCTTGAAAATAGCATGTATGTTTTTAAGTCACTTAGGTGGGTTTTGAAATCTTTGTCTGCTATTTCATCATGTATTTTCTGGCAGTGGCCCTTTCTATACCTGTAAGTAGTAAAAAATATATTGCTCCCTCTGAAAGCGAAGAGCTAAAAATAAAACAGAACTTGGTTTAATCAACATGAAGGCAAGCTAGAAAGCCATTAGTTGAAGAAACTGAAATAAGAGAACTCAAAAGGCCTGGATGGAGAGCAGGGAAATGCTTCAAACGGGACATGCAGCAGTTGCTGGTGAAATTCCGTGTCCGTGCCTGTTGTGGTTGGGGTCCAGTAGGCTGGTACAGGGATGCTTTGTGGTGCACGTGGAATGCTGAGGCAGGTCTTTGGCATGTTTCTGGATGCTGGGCTCATGGCACAGGGTCCTCTGTTATGTGTGTGATGCAGGATCAGTTACTCCAGTAATTACTGGTTTGTCTGCCCATTGAGATGCTGAAAGCAAGGCCAACATCTAATATGGGGTGTGTGGCTGTACTCTAAACTTGGCCGTTTGTCCTGATTCAATGTGTGAGTGCTTGCCTGCTGCGTGTCAATAATAGATTAATGTATTACTAATACAGTCATTATATACTATATAATAGTATATTAATATATAGGTATATTATTGTAGAATGAGATAACATAATGCTAATATATTGATAATATATTAATATAAAAATAGTGATATTGCAGCAGTATATTCAGAATTTATCAAGTCCTAGAGAAAATGAAAAATTTCTTATAGGCTGAAACCTCCCCAAAGCCTGTACTAGCTAATAAAACCTACCAACTAATAATTATCTACTAATTTATACTAATACTGGCCATGAGAGGTAGACCAAAAGCCCTGGTCCACAAGATTGAGATTAGGCAAATAAGGTTCCAAAACAAAAAATTGTCTCAGTTTTAAATACTTTTCAAAATGGTCACCATTGCTGTGAGAAACTCTGTTCCAGTGTATATAAAACATAGTGGAATAATAACATCTCATTTGATTATACAAAGTAGTTTTTTCCTTAGTGTTTTAGTTCTCAAAATTCCCAGAATACACCACATGGAAACTGTTCACTTGAGAAATTAAGTACCGTATGTGATAAGACAGTCATGTGAAATTTTTAAGCTGTCATTAAAAATGATTATAATTAGGACAAACTATATGAAAATGCTTTAAAATTGAGACCCTGGTGAATTAAAAATTAAGGGGTATATTATGTATTATCATGTTGAAGGGCAGGGATTTACGCGTGTAACTCCCATTAACACTAATGTGAGTTGCATTCCCAAATCCCCACGCCTGGCGATGAGCATCCGCCCCCGCGTTTGTTGTCACTGAACAACCTCAGCTTTTGCTGTGCTCCATCACAATTCCTCTGCCTGCTGAGAACAAGTGGAACGGCAAACCAGGAGTTTAAACTGTTTTCCCTCGCAAATCTAGGCCCCCAGATAGAGCCAAATGTAATCCATCTAAGCAGTAGCTGCCCTCCCTTGAGTAAGATTTACTTAAAAAAAGTAACTGTCACGGAGTCTCCTCTTCCCTACAACTCTTCCTGTGTTTTCCCCCACACTTAATAACAGAGGGTTGGGCTGCAATCATTTTATTATGTCTCCTCAAAATGCAGGAAGCCAGTTGCTGGGGGTGGGCTTGTAAAGGCACTTCCATCAGGAGCCTCCAAAAGGAGCTGTATCCATGGCAGTGTGGAACTCCCACGTGAAGAGTGAATGTGTTCTCTAAGGACAGTGCACACAAGTGAAACATCTCTCTTATTTGGCAGGGCCATAGGGCTGTCCAAAGCTCTGAACAGGTGTGTATCCAGTGGCTGTGCCGGGCTTTGGGTCACACTCAGGTGAGGAATGAGCTGCTATGGCTTGGGCTGCAAAATGTTGCCAGTTCATTTAACTCTCAGGTGCTTTCCTTGTACCCCAGAATCAGCAATTATGTGAGTTTGCATCTTGACTTTTGTTGGAAAAATTGTAGTCCTTGTTCTTAAGAGAGAAACTTTCATTATTGTACCTTAAAAGTTTATTTTAATTTTTTTTTATATAGAAGTACATAATTTTCATGTGAGTGGTTGTGGAGTCCATCTTGTTGCTCTCATCATTTCATCTGCTCTTTTTACACCCCTGGATTTGGGAATGCTGACATTGCTAAGGTAAGAGAGTTCATCTGTTGCTTGGGTTTGCTGAGAGTCTTCTAATAGCACTCATCAGAAATGTCCTGTCCCACTGATTTTACAAAGGCACCCAGATCCCTTCTCTTTAAAACACATTAAGAAAATGGTCATATTGCTACACTACAGCTCTCAGTGAAGAAAAGCCCACAGAACCACAGCTCATACCTCATACCTTTCTATGGCATTGCAAAATTGTAATTATAATAACACACTACATTCTTAACAACATCTTTTCCCTGGGGCAAAATATATAAATCCAAATAAAATAGATATATGTAGGGGCAATACATCTCCTATTTTATTAATTAGCACCTGAGAAAAACATTTTGCCAAGCTAGAAAAGGCACTGATGAATTTTCAAGGAACCTAATGAATTCCAGGTTTTTTTCTTTATTGGTACCTGTGGATTCTGTTGTATTGCTTGTTAACAGATGCAAGTGGGCAATATAACTATTACATCAGTCAATATTATAGAAACCCAGGCAGTTTCTAAGCAACAGCCCAGCACTGATTCTTCCCAGCTATTTTCTAGGATTTCCTCAGACACAGTAAGTGAAGAGGAGTTGGACAATATAGTCTAATTTTGAGAGAGGAATAAAGCATGAAACTGGTGATTTTCAAAATCATATTTTTGCAGATTTCTTACCAAATCAAAAGAACTAAAATTGAAAACTGTCAAAAACATTTCAACTCAAGAGCTGCATAAACTTTTCTATTGTTCAGGTAGCTAAAGAGACACAGCTATTTTGCTTCATACCTTGCCCACAAAAATAATGAAAATAAAGATCATAATAATAGAGCCTCTTCAGCTTGTTGGACTGAAACTGGATTTTGTGGTGTTTCCGTTTGCAGATTCACTCATCAGTTCAGTCTGAAAGTAAAACAATTTTTTGTCTTTTTTAATATGAATTCTATGGCCAGTCAAATCTGGCTCCTTATGGACAAAATCATAATAATCCATAGTGTTTAAGCCACATGGACTGTGTGTATGTGAGCACACATAATTTTGTGTGTACACAGATAGAAAGGTGTATTTCAAAGCAATGTCACCCTCAGATGTCACTGGCTGATAGAGTTTCTTTGCCTACATATTGCAGAGATGACATCTGCTTTATATATAACTGGGGATTCAATGAGGCAGCATAGCTGGGTTCTTTTTCATTACCCTTAACTTTTCAACCAGGATTCTCTCAGAATTTGGGGAACACTCTTTCCACACTTTTCTTTAGTCCAATATGGCACCCAGTGTCAACTTCAGGTTTTGAACCAGACTTCTAAGAAGGACAGTGCTCTTTCATCTCTCTATGAATAATGCCCTTTCAGAAAACAGTTTATATTTAGAATAAATAAGAACAGACATACGTGCACACCCGTACTTGTGAACCCAAATGTGCTTCCAGGAGCACAACCATGAAAAAGCAAGAAGAAAATATTGTAAACCAGATGTTCTCTGGGTTTGAATGCTCCATTGATTTCCATACACCATGCAAGGTTCTGGTCTGCTAAGGGAGTAGAAGCAAGTTCAATATGGGAGCTTGGAGTGCCAACAGTTTTGCCTTGCTTGGGAAGGTGGAAAGCAGGGGCTGTCTTCACTCAAGTCTGATTTTTGGGAAAAAAAGAAAACAAAACCAACCTGATGACATTTCCAAAACAAAGTTCTCTGTTGTGATGTTTGAGTTATGGGCCAAAATACTTACCCCTTTAGCCAAAAAAAAATCCCCAAGTTCATTCACAAGAGCTGTGGTTGCATTCTCTTCTTCATTGTCTTGTTGTCTGGGCTTGTCCCCTCTTCTTGTTGTGTTACAGTGGCATGATGGAGATACCAAACTCCTGGGTGCTGTGGGGTGTGTGGCTGCAGGATGGGAGACAGCCCAGACAGCCAGGCTCTGGCTCCCACCAAGGAAATGATGCAGTGCTCAGAATTCAATGGTTCTTCTCTCTTTTCCTTATTAAGCTGTTCCTATTCTTGGGTGTTAGATATTTTTCAAATAAACATTAAAAGATGGTTTGAGAAAAAGACACTTTCTGCTCCCTCGGAGGGGAAGGGAAATATGCATCTCAATGAAAACCCCCTTTTCTATTAAAAACTGGTTTTGGTGAAATGAAATCACCCAACCATACAGCTCAGTCCACACAATTTCCGTGTGTTTCCACCCATTCCTCCTTCCCCTTCCAGTCTCCAAACCATTCTCTGCCTGCCTGATACATGTTGACATGAGAATTAAATCGCTAAGAAGTATGAATGCTTTTGCTTTAACAGAAGGCCAGGTTACTATTCCTAGCATGGAAAGTTAAATGAAATCATGCTGTGAGTGAATTCCTATTGATTTCTTCAGGATTGATCAGAAACATTTGTCAAATTTTGTTTTCTTTCTATCCTACATCTTCTTTAGACACATAGTTAAACATACTAAGGAACGTTTACATTTTAAAAATGTGTTCTAAGGTCTTTATATAAACATACGTGTAATAAAAGTGACTGGTGATTTATATTTTCTATATACATTCAGATACTTCATTTTCAAAGCCAAGGTTTTAAAAAATAGGTGTCTAAATTCAGACACCTAAGTCTATCTTTACAGTCTTTGGTTGCCTGATTGTCAAACATGTTAATACTCAGAAACACTTTTTTTTTCTGTTGAGTTGTCTCTTTTTGACAAAAATTTACATTGGGCTGGTTTTCATCTATTAGAATCAGAAAGGGAAAATTAAAGATTATAAATTTTCAAAGGATTTAAAGGCATTAAGAAAAAAAGCCCTAAAACTACACATCTTCTTGCATATTTAATTGCAGAAAATGATGTGCATTGGTACAAGGCACGTGAGTACAACCCAGCAGCTTCATCCTTGCTCACTGAATTTGACCTAAACCCCTTTTTCGCAGCATTTGTCTTTTCTTCTTTAGGTTCACACCAAGGCCTCCCGTTTGAAAAATGTATGTGTGCTCCTGCACCTAATGTATATGCATATTCAGTGTGACTGCATATGGAAATGGAGCATCCATGCCAAGAGTTTTCCAGCCAAGAGGCTTTTTGCATGTGTGAGTCTGGAGGGTTGTGTGCTTTTGGGGTAATTGTGCGTGTAAATCCAGCGGGCAGTCACACACTCAGCTATAACCTGTACAGCTGCATTAATACCTTTTTTAAAACATCTAGCAAAAGCTGGTGAGAAAAATGATACCTTTTTAGACACCTGGTCCTTGAAATAATAATAGAAAACCCGTAAAAACTGATTATGGATCGTGAAATGATGTGGTTCAGCTTTCAAAACCTGCTCCTGGGTCCCCCTCATAAACACAGGTCACTCTCACATTTAGGCACTATTAGATTTGCAGGTTTAATTACAAGCAAATAATTTTTTGAAGTGGTAAAAAGAAATTGATGCTGTTCTAAAATCTAAAGAGAGAAATTTAAAATTTTAAAAAATAGGAAGAAATAAATAAGCATATAACAAGAAAAATTAGTGGAGCAGCTGTATAAATAACGCAGTGTTAAAGAATAAAAGGAAACTGCTAAATCCACTTGGGATGAGCAAGGAGCCTAAAATCCCTTTATGCTCTAATGAGGTCTAGCTCATTGGTTGTGCCTTTTCTTTTTCTCCCAGCTCCAGGTCTGCCTTAGAAAGGCACTGGAAGAAAGGAAGGAAAATGAGGTTATCCTACAAAATAATCTACTACTATTTGGTAAGGGCACAGGAATAGAGAATGAAGCAGTGGTTTAATACTGGGAGTAGAAGCTGCATGTAGTAATCAGCTGAACATTTACTTCATTCATTAGTGCAAAGCAAATGCTGGGTTGTGCAGAAGTCAATGAAAAATTTCCACGGTTTTGCTGCAGGCTTTGCTGAATGACACCACTTGTCCACAGAAGTGCTCTGAACCTCAGACTCAGAGCCTCAATGATGCACCTGGAGCTCTGCATGTGGAATCCAGCAAGGTGAGAAAGACACCTCTAATATCCTGGGAGCAGGGGACCTGTGGCTTTGCACCTAGAGGGTGAGTTCTGCACTCATCATCTGAATTTTGTAACAGCTCCCAAGGTCTTGAAGATAATCTAGGATTAGCAAAAAAAACCCCAAAACTGTAAATCAAGTAATGCACATGTTCTTGTTGCTGAGAAGTTAGAAACCATGGTTTATTCTAAGCAGAAATCTGTTGCTTGGATATGTAAGGATGTAAATTAAGTTTGTGAGACTTTTCAAAGGGACAAGGTGCTAGGAATAAATTATTAGTTAATCCTAAGGGTTGTTGCTTGTCCAGTGTAATTATGACTTTTTACATGATTGTGAGGCTTCAAAAAGGAGCCAGGGAAGCTCCCTCTGCCCAGGAGCTCCACATTTCTCTGCAGACACCCAGTGCCATGAAGCATGTGGAGCCTGCCTGGTGCCTGCTCCATTTCCTGAGTAAGGGCCATGGGGAGAGGGAAGCCAACACAAACTGTGCTCCAGCAGGACTGGGCTCTCAGTGTTTCTAGGGAAAGTCCAACTGGCAGCAGTTAAAGCTGCCTTGTGGGGCTCTGGCACTCGCCAGCTGTGCTGGGCACTGCCACAGGGCAGGAATTCAGGGATGGTCATGCTCTCTTTAACTCTTAGCTCAGACTCTTGACCCAGTGCCTGGGCCACCTTGGTGAGCTTGCAAAGCATTTGCTGTCCTTTCCAATCCTGCTCTCATGTGCTTGGCTCATTGGCATGAGGGCTAACACTTGCTATTTTTGCAGCATTGACTGACTGCAAGCCCACAAAGTTCATCAGGGTTTTCTCTAGTTAATAGGTGCCCTATTGTCGTTACTACCACGTGCAGTTGCTTTGTGATGTGACATAACTCTTATGTGGGATTTGGGGCTCCCTTCAGTTTCCTTTGCTAAGTCTGAGTTCCATCTTGACAGAGTTGATTTTTTTACCTTAAATTTTAGAAAATATTTTTTAAGTAGCTGTGTGACTTTATCACACAGGAAAATAAGTACAGATTTAATTCCATTTCTGACTGAAATCTATCCCACCTACCAATCCATCTATAATATTTTTTATTTTTCTGTCTACCTCTTCATCTTTCTAAATAAGTGCATAAAGTAGTATCTATTCACTAGGGCAGTGGTGGTCTTAGAATTTAATTGCAACCTGAGGTGTCTGGTGCTCTAACGTGCTGTCCCATCCTGCATCAAGGAGACCTATAAGACCTAGAGAAAGATAAAACACCTTCATGTAGTTTTTGCCTGCTAATAGCAGTTCTATCATTGCTGGCAAGACAGTCAAACACCAGGTTCTCCCAAGGGTATGTACAGCAGGCAGAGCTGAGAGAGAGATTAGCAAGTTTTCTGTGGAAGGAGGGTACATCTGCAAGAGTGAGCAGAGCCTTCACTGGTGTGCCACTTGTAAATGCATATGAACTCTGTAATAGGTGCAGTGCTTTTGTTCAACAGCTGCAATCTTTTCTTTGCACCTCTTTTGTTGAATTCAGATAAAAGCACTTCATCGTCAACAAATCTAATATCTGTTCTTGTCCCACTTGAAAGGGTCAAATGAAATTTCCCACCAGAGAATAAAAAAATCCTGAAGCTCCCCAGCGAGTTTGGGTGGCAGCATGCCAAGAGAGAGGGGAGAGGAGGGGAGGAGGTGGTGGCTGGGTGCTCAGCAGAGCAGTGATGTCAGTGAGGGTGAAATGTGCTCCCCAGGCTGGCAGTCCCATGGCAGGAGAGGCAGGGCTGGCATGGCAGCCAGGCAGGAGCTGTGAAATCACTCCTTCCTGAGATGCCAGGGCTGACTGTCCCCAGAGACTCCCATTTAGGAGATATGGGGAGGCTCTTTGGGGCTGCTTTCATGGTGGAGATGGTCCACAGGCAGGGATGCTAAGGCTGCAGTGGGAGCTCATGGGAGGGGAGGAGGAGCCTCTTGCTGGCCTCATGGTCATGTCAGTATTTCCAATGTACCTGGCTCTGCAGAGAGGAAAGGAAGCTGGAGAGGGGGAGAAGCCCCAAATTCTCCTGAGTCTCTCCAGTCAAGCATTGCTCAGGATACTCTATGACATGCTGAGAGAAGGACTCAAAAAAAAGCTTCCTTTCACAATAACAGCACCAAACCATTATAAAAATACACCTACATCTTCAGCAAAACTGCAGCATATGTTTTTGAGTCAAAGACATTTGCACCAAATGCAGTCTAGAGATGTCTGGCAGCTGAAGCGGGGAGCAGGTGTATATTTAGCTCTTTCAAATATGCACTTCAGTGCATGTAAATATTTGCTAGGTCAGAGCTTCAGTGTGCTAACGAGCCACATGTGACAGTGTCCCTTTCCCAGGAGCCTGTGCTTTGCACATTCTCTCAAACCTCTGCCCCATTAGTGCAACGTGTTGTTACGTGGCTCGTGCTAACTCTATCTCCTCGTATCGCTGTAGAGGCAGCTCCACCTCTGCTGCAGTAAACAGCTTTTCCTGACAGTGGCAGGTTGTAGGGACAGGGACACAGTCCCAGTGCAGTCCTAGTCCTGGTGTCTTCCAAGACCCAAAGCCTCAAACAAACACCTACAAAGAAGTCAAAGAAAAGATGTGGTCAGAAATTTGAAATTAGAGATTTTCATCTTTCAAGATAAAACTATTGGGCACCTATAAGTTCTTTGGATCACTTGCACAGGCTATGGAATACTAAGACCTAGAGAATTGCTGCACTGTAAACCTGGACAAAGACCATGGCCTGTTCAGAGCAGGGGATGGCACAAAGTAGTGAAAGGACATGGAGTAACCCATCACCAACACCCACTTCCCATATCAGCAAATGGACTCAGTTATGAGAATAAAAGGGACCTTGGCTGCAAATGACTTAGGGCAGCATAAATATGTATTATGAATTTTAGGCTCAGACATAATTAAATGCCATTTGTCAGATCTATGCTTGTTTTTCATCTCATTTGAGTTTTACAGAATGAATTAACTAACAAATGTGCCTCTGATTCTACCATAACAAATCATTTCTCAGAAAAGTTGCCTCCAAGCAGCAGTGAGAGAGTGACTGGGGGGAGTGACCTTCTGCTGTGAAGTTGTCACGTTCCAGCAGAGCCCTGAGTGGCAATGACAGTCTCGGTAATGGGGAGCCCATAGTGGCCTGGCAGTCTTGTTGATAACTTGTTAATTTATTTAGTGCAGTGGTGCAGAGGCAAAGATCTGGAGTAAAGGGTGGGGTGGGGTGGGCTGAGCCTCAGGGCTGAAATATGTAAATATTCTGGTTTGGAGGAAAAAAAAAATAAATTTCTTGTTCATTGTCACTAAATGAGGTTGGTGACAGGAGCCACTGGCGAGCAAATAGGCTCATGTTTGTACCAAGGCAGCTTTCATTAAACACCTGATACAGCAAATGTATGGTCAGTGTGTGCACAGTTTGGGTAATAGAGCTCTAAGTGCTCCTCTTCTGGCCATGTGAAAGCACAATTACAGCACACCAAGGGACTTCCATCCTGAGCTGAGTCATAGGATGAGAAACAAAGGGTCTGTGTGCCTTTGACAGGCAAAAGGGAGACAGGGTTTAAGACCATGTGCGAAGAAATCCTTTCCTTGCAATTTAACTGTATCTTGTAGAGCTATATCACTTTGTTCCACCATATTAAACCAAAGGTCCTTCTTATACTTAGCAAATTACTATAGCAAATGGATGGATTTGCTAACCATGTCTTAAATTCCGTTCTGGAGTGTCAGCAATTGCTCAGGAATGGGTGGTATACATCCTTTAAAGGATCAAATATCTTCTCCAAGTGACAAGCTCCTGCAAGACCCAGATCCATTGGTAATGTCATAAAAGAGATACCCCAAAATCCAAACATTTATGTTGTTTGGAGAGTCCCACATGTTGTCCCTAGCAGGTGGCCTCCTGCAGCTGAACTCTTCATGCTGTGTAGTTCATGCATTTATGAAAGTAGTTTGTCATATCAGGTTAATGAAAATATGCAACAAATGCTCTAAATTGAGCTGTAGGCAAACAGGTGAGTCAAACAAGTAAAGCTGATAAAAAATGTCCTGTGTACACCTCTGCAGAGTTATCCTTAAAATATCATAAAGAAGATGGGCTAGAGAGTATTTAACAAATAGTGTGGTGTCATTTGAAAAACAAATCCAGATGGTGGTGTTAGCATATCCTGTGACTTAACCATAATGCCATGTGTCTGCAGGAAAACAATAACCCCACACAGCCCAAGCCTGCAAGCCTGAATTCATACACACTGAGGAGTTTCCTTATAAATATGAGTAAAGAAACAGCACCTGGTGGCCAGGTACCCACAGGAATACTGGTAGCAAGTGTTGGATCTCACCCATGAGCACAGCCATTCTCATGGCAGGCTGAGGAAAAGCACATTTCCCTCTTCCCCAGAGAGGGAAGAGGTGCACCAGGCTGTCGGCAGGCACCTGTCATCAGCTGTGTCCCCAGAGGTGTCCAGGCATCTTGGGCAGCCTGCTCCCATCTTCTTCTTGCTCTTCCCAGGCCCCAAATGTGTTGCTGCAGCTGAACTGTGTTCTCCAGCTTCTAGAGGGTCTGGAGTGCCCACGGGACACCTCTGCTCTTGGCCTCAGTGCATGAATGTGCACGAGGAATTTCCCCTGAACATTTATTATCCCTGGTACCACAGTCAACAGTTGGCTGGGTAACTGAGCAAATTTACTTGAACTCTTTATTTCTCAGGTCTTATTTTTCTAAGGAAGGCAATAAATCAATGACAGGAAAAGTACTCACCAGGCAGAAATTGGGTAGCTTCATGACTTAATCAGCACTGATTAATGCCGGTCGGGAATCTATCTCTGCATTTCTTTGGAATACATTTTGGAAAGTCTAGTAGTTCCTAGCAGAGTTTTGCATGAAAAATTAAATTAGTTGCATATTCCTGTCTCTCCTTAACAACTAGGTTCCTTGAGGCTCACACCATCTTTTCACGTAGGTCTGTCTGGGTGCTCCGTGGAGCAGAGCTCCCTCCAGAGCTGAAGGCAGATGGTCGCTGGGGAGCCCAGTGCCAGGTCTGGGTGACAGGAGCGGAAAGGCAAGGACGGCCACAGCCGGATGAGACACTTCTCTTCCTCTCTGGATGTAACACGCTGAAAACGCCAGAGATACGTCAGCCAGAGATGGGGCTGGGGGCCGGAGCTGCGTCAGAAACAGCCCTTCTCCTGCGGGGGTGGAAGAGGAGCCCTGACTCCCCAGGAAGGTCAAGGCCGGCCAGCAAACAACCCGGGCAAGAAACCCCCAGATGGATAAACAATCCAGACATCTGGTGAGATCCCGGCATTGCTGCAATCAGGGAGGTTTTGGCACCGGCTTTGACACTGCCAGGATTTCCCTTGTAATTAGCAGCGTGCAGCCTGTCTGGGGAGGATGTTCCCTCCGGAAAGCTGCTGGGACCAGGCTGCAAATCGAGCTTAATCTCTGTGAAGCAAAGAATAACACCCAGTTAGTCTCTGGCTCCCCAAATAACAAAATATTTCTAACTGGAACTCAACAAATATTAGATGCTACTGATAACTAACTACTGGTAACTAACTGGCTTGGTTGCTGGCAAGATTTCCTAAGGGGCTCACGGTGGGGCCACGAGGACAGCAGTGGAACAGACTTGGAGCAGCCATGAGAAGGGATTCAGTATGGCAAAGGGAGCATAAACCTCAGAGCATGTGGAAGTGCCTGCATCCCCTTCACAGCATCAGAAAGTAAGGTGGGTACATATAAAACAGGCAAATTAAACCATAAATATATTATGATAAAAGGCTCAGTCTGGTAAGATTATCAACATAATAGATTTTTCAGTTTCTACACTGATCCAGGCACACAGACACATAAAATACCTCCACAATAGGGTTTTTCTTGAAAAAAAAATAAATCTGTGTTGTTAAAGACCTTAGCTACCTGTATTTGAAGATCGTTGTCTGAAAAGATGAAAAACATACATTTTCATTTCATTTCAGATTAGCATGGTAAACAGCTAGATCTGCTCTTTCAAGTGGAGCATTCGGCTCCATTTGTTAGCTTTGTTGCTGATATTTCACCTCTCTTATTTACTTAACATAGTTTGACAAGAAATTCTCAGTGAGATAATATATCTACATGAAAGACAGGCTTGGGGAACAAGTCCAGGGGTTTCAGTGGGACAGAATCAATTATTTATGTCTTTGCCATTTTGGTCTGCCTTCATTCCACAGAAGGCACTCGGAAGAACTACCCAACCAGCTGCACATTTTTGGTAGATAGATGCTTTCTATTTTTAGGAAAAAGTAAAAAAAAAACCCAAAAAAAAGGGGACATCAGTATAAATCAAGATTGCACCCACTTGCGAAAAATAGCAAATCCCAAGTGATGGAAGCTAACACCCTGCAAAACAACGCCCTCTCCCCAGCCAGGCAGGATGGCCCCTGCTGCAGGGAGCAACCAGTACCAACAGAATTAGCAAATGTTCCTGTTGCTTTTTGCCACACAAAATTAGACAAACTGTATAGAAGTCAACTTTATTTTTTTCCCAAACAGCACAGTAGAAATGATCCTTACACAGCAACCAGCTGGTGCAAGGAGTTTCTGAGGCTGAAGTAAGGCAGGTGATGGAGGACACCTCCATTCAACAATAAATATCAGAAAGGAAAAATGCTTACCCGTTCTGGATAGCTCAAAAACATAAACCAGAGCAGTCTCACATCCAGCCCATCTCAGCTCAGATCAGCAGGCAGACCCTGAAGAGACCCAAGGCACTGGAGTTCCTGTTTCAGCACCGTGTGATGGGACCATGCCAAACATCAGTCCAAAACGCAGGCAGCTGTGCCATAGCCAAAGGCTGCCAGGCTGCAGGGACAGCAGAGTGACTCCAGTTCCTGCAGCAGCATCACAGTAAGTGACGAGGGGAAGTTTCTACAGCCCATGAGCACTTTGTCAGTCAGAGGTCAATGAGAAAGGATAAAGAATACAAAAAAAAAAAAAAGCATAAATAAAAAAATAAGTGGGGTAGAGGAATGAAAGGGAATGGGCAGTGAATTTAAAAAATAAAGAGAGAAACCAAAGCATGCTAAAAACTTACCCAAAGTAAAAGCCAGGCCTTCATGATGTGCCTGCAGAAGCCTAGGTGAAATCTCCCCCTCACTTTGATGATAGAGGGTCAGGTCTTTAGGAAAAAGGGTTAGCCTGGACATAATGAAAAGAAAGAATGTAGTGCAAACGAAGGAAAATAAGTGAGTGGTGCTGTACAAAAATAACGATTCTGTAGCAACTAGGCAATATTGTCATCTCTGCACACATCCAAGGACTTAAGTGACCCACTACTCTTGCTGAGGATCTGCTCCATTAATAATAAGAAAGAGCAATTTAAACTCTGGCTTTTTTCATTGTGTTTTATACAGGTTTGGGGAATATGTTATCAAAGGCTCCAATTCTGGCCAAAGTCCACAGGAATCATCACCTGTGGTCAGGCCCTGGATAGAAAGATCAGAGCTATCTTTGCGTAGCCCAACCACCAAAAACAGATCAATCAGAAGTAACTCAAAAGGAAATAGTCTACAGGGAACAGATGAAGATGCATTTAGAGGAAATAATCCCCATTCAGGATGCCATTATTAAAAGAGAGAGATAACTATCAGAGCTAAGATATGTCAGGGCAACCTCGTTGACATGGGACTGGAGAACTTCTACTGTAAAAGCAGAGAAACTAGGTCAGTGCTTTTTGAAGAGAGGAAAGCTCAGGGTGGACATCATTATTTTATACACGATTCTAAGGGGAATAGCTAGGAGAGATGTCAGAAAACTAGTGTCAAATACAAGAACAAATGGACAGGCTCTAAGAAAGGGAAATGAAGAGAAACTAAAGGAGGCTCGAGCTCAAGGGATATAAACATTTCTGTACACACTAAGCAGTTGATGCAAGGACTGGGTTACACAAAGGGCTGCTAAGAGCAACCAATAAGGGCTTGGAAAAGGAAAAGCTTTGTGGGGTACAGCCACCTGAGAGCAGACAAATCTGTCTCTTGATCTTGTCTGTCCCTAGAATTGCCCAAGTTTCAATCTCAAAATTACTACGAGGTTCACATAGAGTAAATCTCTGTGCAAGTGCAATAGATTGAAGTGAGAATTCAGTTTATCACTCAAAGATAAAACTCAGAAGAGCGTTTGCCTTCTAATTCTATTAATATAAATGTAATTACAAGGGCTAATTCCAATTCAAATGTTAACTTATAAGGACTGGTGGAGGTAGCAGCCTACAGAGAAAGAGATGATGCTGGAATCCCTGATTCCTATGTTTGATCAATAGTTCAGTACTAATGGACTTTATTTATTAATTGGAGCATGTGGTTTGAAAATGAGCCTAGTTTTTAGGTGGCATGCTCTAACAACTAGAATTTTTGCATGTTGCAGCTGTCTCTATACAAGAAAAAAAGCCTCTCTGTAGTGTTTTAACAGATAAGAATTGTCTTTATTAAAAAAAAAAAAAAAAAAAAAAAGGCAGAATGCTATGATGCAAGTGGCTTCCAGAGCATGCTGCCTTAAACACAGATCAAAACAATACTCTTTGTTCTAAGTACCTGAGATGTAAACCAGTCACTAGGGGAAGGAAAAAACCAAACAAGTAGATTGAGGTAATAGCTTGGGGCAAGGGGAATTGAAGACAGAGAAAAATCAGTGGACTGTACAGTGCAGAGCTCTTTTAGGGCATTTTCTTATATCCTCTAAAATTTAAAGGCAGAACTTCATATGGTGGAAATAAGCATAGCTTTACTGAAGCTGATGAAGCTAAGCTATGGATCTGTTTCCAAATATATATTCCACTACTCTTAAAGAAGAAAATAGGAAAAAAGTAGCAGAAACACAGGAGACACAACAGTTCCATTGAATATGTGTCAGATTCTGAGTCCTGTAAATAGTATAATGCCAACCCTGTTCATTGGGAATTTTCCTATTTAGAATAACATGGTTTAGGATATGGTATAGGAATAATTATGGTAATATGAGGTGGACAGTTGGATTAGATGATCTTGAAGGTAATTAATTTTTTCTGCTGTCTTACCTTGGCCTGAAAAATGCCACAAATATTCCTCCTTTCCAGCCCAGTGGTTAAACAAGAGAGATTTCGAAGTGAAATATGAGGAGGAAAGAGCCTGAGTGTGCTGTAGCCCTCTCTGCCTCCATTTTGTACTGTGCTAGTAGAAATGCGCCTGCACCTTCCAGATCATAAAAATCCCTGGCAATGGGATGCTCATAAAACTTTCAGAGTGTGCTCAGATCAATTCTGAACCACCAGGATGTGATACTGAGATGAAGTGGCCCATCTCAACCACCATTACAGCCACTGAGACATTGATGTTGACACGGAACCAAAAATTTGTCACGACGCTGGGGAGGAGCAGGGATCACAGAGTGAGTGATACTGATCAAAGCAGATGAGAGTCAGGAATGTTTATCCAGGAGATGCAAACTCAGACACATACCTCGGTGATCTGAAGCCGTCAGAGTTAATATGCTGTCTATTAACATTTGTTCAAATACAGCACCTGTCAGAGCACGTAGAGGAAAAGGGTTTTTTAGGTCCATCTGACACGTGAAGAGTGAGATGTTGTCGAGGGGAGCTAACCCTGGGTGGCTGGCAGTGGGTGCTGTGTTTTTTGTGCACCTTGTCTTCTCCTAGGCACCAAACCCCAGAGGTTAATGCTCTTGGTGGACTTTGGTTTTACTCCAGTTTGACCATTTCTCACACTCTTAATAGCATTCAAATGTCTGCTGTGCTAATGCACGTGTCTTCTGGCATGGCTCTGCAAGGAAGGGGGATGCAATGCTTGTGGTTACTGGTTGTCTGCAGCAGAGGTGAGGGTGGAAAAACCAGAACTTTAATTTTTTTTTCCTGCATCCAGGGCTCTCTAGAGCTCACCACCCAGATGCACCCTCATGGATCAATGCTCACAGGAGAGAAGTGCAGCATCCTGGCAGCCCAGCACCCTCAAGCCCCTGTGCTGATCCTCTGCTGATGTTTGAGTACTGCATGTAACAGCCACCCCAGGAACACTTGCAATAGGTTCTATACTGAAGAAAATAGGTTTTTACCTCTCACTAGGTATTTAAAATGACATCCCATTATCAAGCAGCTGGGCACTCCCTGGGAAGATCTTTCATATCTGTTTCATATACAGGCTATCATAAGATGTTACTTGTATTATTGTGTGTCCTTAAGCAATAGGAAAGCAGAGAATTTATATTTTGGACAGTCCCCAATGTCATTGTTATTGTCCATGCCGTGGTTGCATATCTTCACCTGAACTTTGAAATCTCTCTGCATATCAGGCAGTTTCAGAGCAAACCCGTGTTCTTAATGAGTAAATGAAGTTACTGTTACTTAGTTTATTCTAAGTGTCGAACCCAGCATGGGATCTAACCTGGAACAGTCATCTCAAGAATATTGCAGTGGAAAGTAGAGCGTAGGATTTAACATTGGAAATTAGAAGTTGATCCTACTTCTTATACAAAATTGAGATTGACAAAATTGAGGTTTATCTACATAAACCTTTAAACAAAGATGTGGCTCTGAATCAAAATTAGGGAACTGGAGAAATGAAATTGAGGACTTTGTGCTCTTAAAGGAAACTTGCCCAGCAAGACTGTCAGCAGCGGAGAACTAAGCACAGACATTAATGGAGTCAGGTCTTTTTCTGGAGGTCAATTTTTAATAAATCAAGATTGTTTAAAAATTATAATTATTGATTAATTAAATTTATACTTGGAGCTTAGCCCTCTTAGTTTTGAAGAGTCTGTACACCCAGTTGGTATGAATGATGAACTGAAAGAAAGGAAAAAAAGTAATTATTTAATTAACTGCTATTCCAACTGGATCTAATGCTAGCAGTAGGTTTGGGTGTCTGTTCCCCACAAGTACGAGTAAAGGGGTTTTGCAAGACTGTCTCTGCAGTCAGATTCCATAAAGGAGACTGCCTGTATCTGACTATAAAGAAACTGAAAAAGGGCAAATCTGGGTTAGATATCAGGATGAAAGCCTTTGCTGTGAGGATGGTGAGGCACTAGTACACACTGCCCAGAGCAGTGCCCAAGGCCAGGCTGGACAGGGCTTGGAGCTACCTGGCACAGTGGAAGATGTCCCTGTCCATGGCAGTGTTTGGAACAAGATGAGCTTTAAGCTGCCTTCCAACCCAAACCATTCCATGATTCCATGAATAATATGTTCACCTCCAAAATGTGATCCTCAAAGGGCAGAGTAAGATTGTTTATAAGTGTATTATGGGTCCAAAAGTCCAACAGCAAAGTGTGCAAAGCTGAATTGCACAGCTGTACAGGCGATTTCTGGGCTTGGATGAATGTAGCTGGAAGTACCTGGACAGGGCTGAAGCCTGAAACAGCACAAAAGCAGGAGTCTCCATTTACCTAAACTGGAATTTGTAAGGTGGGAGCAGGCAGGATTGGGCCGTTTGCATGCAGGGGGGAACCAGCTGAAGAGGGAAAGGAGCAGCACCCAAGGCAATGTGGTGCCAAAGGCAGGGGGCTGGAGGTGAGTGAAATAAGAAACGAGGAGGCACCATGTTGGCATGAAGTGATACACTGTCACAGGCAGCTCCCAGGCTGATCCCACACTTAAAAATAGATTGACATCTATCCAGGAGATGAATTTGTTATTCTGTAACTACAGCATTTTCTATTATGTTTGATAAGGGAAAGAAGATTGCATCTTGGTCAGAAATATAAAAATTCGTCTCCTAGCAGGGGATAATAGCAGGAGAACAGGGGCAGATGAGAACTGCAGATTTAAAATAGTTCAGTGCAGTCTCTGGTAGGGAAGATAAGTTCAGTTCTGGGCTGAGATGTTGTCCCACACTCACAGCCAGGCCACCCCTGCAGGGTCCCACAGGCAGGGCCCTGCTCCCCTCCCCTCTGGAACTGCTCCTCTCGGGTCACTCTGGGCAATTCTTCTGGGAGTCAACTTGATCTTGCACAGAAAGTCACTAGGGGAAGAAAGACAGGGCCAGTGTGCCAGCAAGGCCCTGACCTAGGGGAAGTTTTGGGGTGGAATTAGTGTAAAAAAAGGTGTTGGCTCCCAAGGACAGGGGTGTGTGGGGGTGTGTTTGTCTGTTGGGGGTGCTGCAAGAAAGATGGAGAGACCTTATCTACAACAGCATGTAGTGCCAGGACAAGGGGGAATGGCTTCAAAATGAAGAGGTTTAGATTTGATATTGGGAAGATATTTATTCCTGTGAGGGTGCTGAGACCCTGGCACAGGCTGCCCAGAGAAGTTGTGGCTGCCCCATCCCTGGAAGTGTCCCAGGCCAGGTTGGACAGGGCTTGGAGCAGCCTGGGACAGTGGAAGGTGTCCCTGCCCATGGCAGGGGGTTGGACCAAGATGATCTTTTAAGGAACCTTCCAACCAAGGCCAGTCTATGACTCTATGAGCATACCCCAGACAGATGTGAAGAATGTATGCGCTGCCTGACTTCTACAATTGCACAGTAGGTAGTGCAAAAACCTTAACCCTGCAAAAAATCCAAACCTCTTTTGTTTCAGTGTGTAACTGTTGATCTAAAATGGGAGTTCTTGTTTTCTAATTCAAAAAGCTTAAAAGATCGTTCATTTTATATTAAAATGATAGCCTTTGCAAGAGACCTTCAATCTAATTAAAGCCAGGAGATTAGCATCCCTTAGAATATTTGCAAAGCCTGCAATGCGAAGTTAATGAAATGTGTACACTTTTACAAAGCTTTAATTTTTAATGAAATAATTCAGGACATGGACCTTGCTCCTCTGCCTTACCTACTTTGTCCAAAACAGGGGGTGTTTATAAACAATGCAGAGTTCTGGGCTGGAGGAGACAGAGGAGAGGATAATCTAAAGGCGTTGTGGTTGCTACTGCAAGCCTGTCTTTTGTCTCTTCTGTTCAGCCTGAGAGCGTGAGTATCCCGATTAATAGTAATAACTAAGAATATGATTTCAGAGTGGCAGTTATTTCTTAAGGCTATGTATATGTGTGTATATGTGTATATATGTGTGTATGTATAAATATATATATGTAGTGTATACTATATTGATGTATAAATACATGCATGTATAATAAATTAGATATACAACTGTATAAAATCACAATGACTGCTAAAGGGACCTTAAATAAAGAAAGTAAGGGAATATGTTGCAAGGGAATGTTTCCTATTTGAAGAAATGGGCTGAGCTCAGAGGCAGGGGAGCAGCCAGGGCTGGACCAGTCTGGTTCAGAGGGGATGACCAAAGGAAACCCTAAGCAATTCCAGCCTCTTTTCAGGTCAGGCTCTTCTAATGATGGCCCCACTCCTCTGTTATCGGTTGAGAAGGAAGAAAAGAGGGAAAAAGCTAAAGCACAGGGAAGAGCAAGCCCTGCTCAGAGTCACGGTTGCTCTCACAGTGTCAGGGGGCAGGGCATCCCCAGGGCCACGCACACCCTGTCCTGGGCTGATTTATAAACAGCCACTCCATTAGAGCTATTTACTGCATCTGCTTCTTTCACCCTTTCCTTTGCTGCCTCTCAGTTTTGCCACAGGAAAGATCTGGCTGTTGCATTGAAAATAGTAATTCTTTTATAGAGCCACCCCCCTACTTTATATTATGTTTACTGGATCCTTCTGAAACCTAAATGTTAGAATATCCTAATCTTGCTCTACATTTTAAAGCTGAAAGATGAACGTGTTGTTTAATGAAATCCACAACACTACAGGAATAGTAACCATTGTGTTTCTTCATTTCAAAGAACGGCTGAAATCTAACATCTGGTGTAACTGTACAAACCTGACCTTAGGTCACAGTAAGTATTGTATTGTTGATGATGGATACGCTTTTTTCATTACCATGCTGTCTCCATTCTTTCAGCATCCATGCTGTGAATCCCCAGTTATAGCCAGGACTATTGATAAATACTGATTTTTAAAATACAAATTTTTTTTTCCACTTTTAAGCATGCATTGTACAATATTTTCTTTTTAAATAGCTCTTCCAGTTTGTTGTCAACAATATGCTATTATTTGAGCAAACTTTTCTGCATGATAGCTCTAACACACAAGGATCAAGGATTCTGTGTCTGAAGACGCTGCTATGATCCTGAAAGAACAGTGTCACAAGAAGGTGATCCTCTGCCTCTAATGCCTTCCCCTGTACTTTCCTCTTTGGATGATGGTTTCCTTAAAGCCCTTGCAGAACCAGGGTTTTAAGGTTTAAATTGGGAAGCAGATGTGGACACCTGTGAATGTGTCTTTGCACATCATTGTCTCAAGGTTTCAGCCCCTGTGCAGGAAATGAGGCCCTGCACTGTCCTGTGTGATTGATGTCCATTATTCCCAAGACCTGGGGTAATTCCCACTGGGTCAGTGACTGCGCAGGAGCAGTGCTGTAACCAGTGCTCGCAGCAAGCCAGTGAAGTACCAGTCAAGAAAAGATGTTGCCCTCATAGGGGTATCTAGGGTATCTACCCCCAGAACTTTTCCATTTTTTGCAGCTCTCAAAGAGCATCACAAGACTCTTAGCACCAGAGCTTTAATTTCCACCCCCCCCTAAAGCTGTGCAAACACAAACCTCTTTTCCAATCCTTTGGGCAGCAGATGCCCAGGCTCATTCAGACTTGACTCTTTTGGATGGAAATCCTGACTGGGGTTGCTGGATGTACTATCAGCAAAGGAGAAATGTGTCCTATCCTAATCCTTAGGTTATAATGCACATGCTGTGTTCTTGCTAGGTACTAATATTCCTTCATGATATGAATGCATCATGCAGTGGAGGTAAAACCAAATATCCTTGGCTCATCCTCATGCTCCCTGAAATCCTTACATTTTCACTGACCCAGCAGTAACCAGCATGGAAGGCATGGCTTCTACACTTTTAAGAAACATCTATTCACTTCAGTTCTGCCAAAGCTAAATACATTTATAGATTTGTTCGTAATTATTTTTAGAGTAGAATTCTGTTTGTTTGACAATATCTGAAAAATTAAATACCTGGGGCAACATTTCTGAGTGCAGCTGGTACATTGGAAACATGGGGAAATACTTGCTGTAATTGTGAGGGTTTTATTTAATGGCTCTGAAGGCAGAGTTAACTCATTCAGTGAGGACGGGCTGTTTGATGGGCTGGTGGTGCTGCCCTCTCTGTCACAAGCTGCCAGCCCTGTCCTGACAGGTCTGTGCTTCCCGGGAACAAGGAGCAGAGTCAACCTTTGGGACCTGTTGGGGTGAGTCCAGCACAGGCACCACATTGGTTATAGGGATGGAGCAGCTCTGCTGTGAGGAAGGGCTGAGAGAATTGGGATGGTTCACCCTGGAAAAAAAAAGACTCTGGGGTCACCTAATTTTGGCCTTCAGTACCTGGAGGGAGCTACAACAAAGATGGAGAGAGACTATTTACATTGGCCTGGAGTGACAAGACAAGGAGTAATGGCTTCAGACTGATGGACAGTAGGTTTGGATTAGATATTAGGAAGAAATGCTTCCCCTGTGAGGGTGGTGAGGCCCTGGCACAGGTTGCCCAGAGAAGCTGTGGCTGCTCAACTTCTGGAAGTGTTGAAGGCCAAGCTGGACAGGGCTTGGAACAATCTGGGATAGTGGAAAGTGTCCTGGCAGAAGCCTGGTGCCAGGTTTCTGTGCCACGAGGGTGCAGAAGCTCTGGACCTGCCTAGCTGTGAACTGAAATGCATTGGCAGGACAATTAACAAATATTCTGTACTCTTCCCACCCATTCTGCACTTTCCATGACCTCTTCCTTTCGTCGGTACAAGTAAATTGAATTCAGCACATTTAAAGACCCTGTCTGGATCCATAACATTCATAACCATGCTGTAACCATGAATGAAAAGCTGAGGGAGAGTATGGTTTGTATCCAAGGGCTCTTTTGCTTTTTATATGTTTACATATACCAGCCAATGGTCAGCAAATAAGCACCATGGCTGGTAATGAAATGTTCAAACCATCTGTTTTAATCTGCAATTTAATTTCACTATAAAATATTAAAGTTGTTCCGATGGTTGGGTTGGTATGGCTGCTTTATATGAAAAGAATTGAGTATCCCAGAGCAATTACATTGCACCAAGCACATGCTGTGGATATTATATTCTGTATTGTTATTTTGTTCCATTAAAAATGCTTAAAAACCTTCTTAACATGGTATGACAGAGTTTTAGGCCTCTCTTTTTTGTTAGAAACAAGTAGCCAATGATGAGGACAAGTGTAGGAAGAAGATACTGGCAAAAGAATATTCTTCTTCATGATTCTTCAAGAGGAACAATGGAGCCATCTTCCAAGAGAGGTCGATGCCCAAGGCTGGTGAGTGCCTTACAAACAGGCAATGTTGCCATTGACAGGCTTTAACTTTTGGTCAGCACTGAAGTGGACTTGATGATCCTGGTAAGTCTCTTCCAACTGGATTTCCTCTGTTCTATCCAAAATAAATGTCTGTGGAAATGCTGAACTGATGGAACCAGAAAGTGGTTTTGACATTGCAGCTTTTGGAATCTGTAGCATCTTTGGAAAACTTTGCTACGTTTTCCACTGGCACTGCTTTCTGTTGTGGGATTTTAGAGAGCATTCCTTGAGGGGCTGGTGACAATTGTGCTCTGGGTTGTGGCCCCTCAGGTCTTGAAAATATCCAGGTTCAGGGATTCCACAACATAGCTGGACAACCCACTCCAGTGATTAATGGTCCTTACTGGGATTTTATTTTTTCTTCTCTCTCCAGATTGAACCTCTCTCATCCCAACCCCTCTGCCATGGGCAGGGACACTTTCCACTAGACCAGGCTGATCCAAGCCCCACCTGACCTGGCTTTGAATGCTTCCAGGATGGAGCAGCCACAGCTTCTCCAGGTAATCTGTGCCAAGTTCTCACCATCCTCACAGGTCAGAATTTCTTCCTAATTATTTCCACTTCTTCAGGGTCAGCACAGTGTGGTGCTGGGCAACCACCTTTCTTCTTTTCATCTGGCATGAACATTTCTGCTCATGTGTGCCTTGAAATACCAACATTTCCCACGTGACCTCAAAAATGCCCATCACTCTCGAGCAGCATCCCCTGCCATGGTGCCACCCTGCCTTGCTTCTGGGATCTGTCTGGGCTTCTTTGATGGCTGAGAGGGATAGAGGGAAATCTCAATGAGCTTGAATTGGCACTACTGGTGTAGCCAAAATACAGAGCCTTTCTCCATGTGCTGAGACATCAGGGAATGGTGAGAGGGACAGGCACATCCCCTGGGCAGAAACTCCCTGTCTCAGAGGCAGAAAGCATTGCAGCCCTGTGAACCTCATACTTTAGCTAATCCAGGGCCCTGCAGGGAGCTGGGGCTCACTAACTCAGCACTGTGGCATCCTGACACAACTCTATGGCTTCTGCAACCCAAGCCAGTATTTCTACCTGGTGATATGCTGTACTCCCTGATACATCTGATAAGCTGATATATCTGATAACCTGATAAATCTGCCTGGCCATGGTTTGCTTGGGGATCCCCACACAGGACAGGGAGAGGCAGGGATTGCACACAGCAGCTGCCCCTCACCCCTGGATGCTGCAGCAGTTGTTTTCCATTGCACCCATGGCCATGTGTCACCTGGTGTTATTTGGAGTGTGTGCCACTTGCAATGCCTTTTTCCTGAAAATAAGCTGGAAATTACTGATTCTTACTTTATACAGCCAGTATAAAAGCCCTAATGTCCTAATGAAGAGTCTCACTTAGCTAAATGCTTCATACAGCTGAGTAAAACAAAGAATTTTACTAGAGCTTAACCCAGTCGTTAATAAGCTTTTTAACCCTGACCTTTCAAATCAATGATCTACCACTGGTTTTACCTTTCAAGAAGGAATTCCATTTTCAAGTGATAAAACATATTTTGCACTCCTTACAATCTAATGATTATTCTCAGCGTTACTGGATATATGAGGCCATCAAACCATTAGAAGGTATAAAATGTATTAATGTACAGCATTCACGGCTACATTTGCTTTAGAGTCAATAAAAGGGAAACAATTTATAAAGGGCATTTATGCTCATTACGGAATATCGATAGATTGTTTCTCCCATCATTCCTGAAGTATGAAGGACTCCCCTCCATGATGGATAGGAGAGGATTTGCATAAGCTCTTTGCTTAAACTCCTCCAGCACTGAGCTGTGTGCAGGGGTCTGTGGCCAGGCTTTGGGCTGGAATGCGTGGGAGTACCTAGAAATTCTTCCTTTCCAGGGCACTGAGCATCTCAGTCTGGGAGGTTTTCACAGCAGCCATGTGAAGGTTCTGTAGACAACTACAGCACTTTCAGCACCAGGCAGGAATTGTCACAAGGCTGTGGGCAAACGGAATCAATGTTGGAAAAGAAAGGAATTTGTTTGTGAGGAAGGGCAGGGCTGGAGCACACAAATGAAGGGAGAGCTTTGCTGAGCACCTTCATAAGCAGGGAGAGGGACTTTTTGACACATAAGGGGAAAAAAAGGGAGAGGTATAACAGGGAGGGTAGAGGATGCTGTAGGAGCACTGTAGCTGTAGCTAGAGGCAGAAATTTCATAGTCTATCCTACTGAATAACAACTGCAGAAATATAATAACTATGAGGAGTCGAGTGATTAAGGCACTGGCCTGAGTCTCAGCAGACCTGGATTCGGTTCCTGGCTGTTTTCAGATTTCTGTCTGACTTTTGGCAAGCCTCTTCAACTCTCTGCGCCTTGGTTTCCCATCTGTTAAAGAGGAATAATAATATTTCCTTTCTTTCCTGTCTATTCCAGCAGCAATCTCTTCTGGGCAGGCACTGTCTCTCTCATGGCGTGTACAGCACTTTGCTCTTGGATTTTGATACCTGCCCTAAAGCAGAAAATAGGGATGGGGAGCACCATGCCATGGAAGCCCACTTATTAGCAATTTCCTGTTACTAAGGGTCTAAAAGGTGTGCTACAATTTGTTAAATAGAGTTCTTAATATCAGTTCTTCCAGGACAAAAGAAAAAATATCAATCAGTAAATTAGAGAAGGAAAGTGATTCACATCTCTATTAAGATTTTTAAGTCTAAATGTATTTTCTGAAGTAGAAATATTCCAGTTTGAAAGAACAGAGAAAACATTAGCCATGGCACAAAAGCAGAGTGCTGGCCTTCTCCATTTCTTGTCTTGCTCCTTTACACGTCTGGCTGCTCGATATGGACTGACCTTTCCAGCATTTCTCAGTGACAAGACATCTTCTTGAGGCACATAGTGGCTTCCTGACATGCACGTGCTCCTGCCCATCTGGCAGGGAGACGTTGTGCCCACTCAGTGGCACACACAGCCTGCAAGGGAGACTGGGTAATATCAGTGGCAGAGCACTGGTTGAAGAGAACAACCAGTAAATATATAAAATTAAATCTCAGCTGCAGAGGCTTTCTGGTAATAAGCAATCCCAATTAGAAATGCAAATGTCACTGAAAGGGAGCGTGTCTGTTGACAGTAGACTTTGAGGAAAGCTTTGGGTTTAGTGCTAGTAAATTAATCTTTAATTATGAGCACACCTCACTTCTGAAAGAGGTGCCCTGCACTCACTGAACTGACAGCATGTGAAAGTTTCAGGCTGCTGCTTTCTTCTGTCAAATGGAACATCACACCTCAAAAGAGCAGAGGAGAGCCTTGTTGGCTGCTTGTGGACATAGTGCTCTGTGAGCTGGGGCTGGCCAGTCTCATTGACCCTCCAAACAGCCAGGAGTCACCAACCCCTCAAAAACATTGGTCTTAAAACATTCTGTCTCACGTGCTCTTGATAAATATAAATATCTAGATGAAGAATTATCAAAGTTTGGGAAAGAAATATAGTCCTTGCTGCTGCAGTTCTCTCCTTCCCTGGCTGGGTTGCCTGCCCTCCGTGCAGAGCACACTTTGCTGGCAGAGGGAGGACCACACCATGCTACAGCAAACCCTTCTCCAGGCCAGCCATGAGAGTGTTCAACACCTCCACTCCTGGGCTGGCTGGATTATTAAAACAACATTTCCACTTCCAAGTAAGTAAATAAATCTCACTGGCAAGTTTGTTTTGTGTCAGCCAACATCTTATCTCCCTGAAAACTGGGCTGGTGTCCTGCAAAGCTGAAAACTGAATAGTCTAAAACCTGAGTGCAACAGCCAAGAGATACACCAGATCCATCTTCTGAGGTAGCAGATACAGTGAAATAAGCAAACACGTTCTAGAAATCCTATTATTAAAGTTACAAAAACCATTTTGTTTCTTTAAGGTTGAAGTTATGAAACTTTGCTGTCATTTTCCCAGCAAGCTTTTGTTTTTTCAGCCTACAGATAAAAAGCTTCACCCCAAAAGCTTCAGCGCCCAAAAGAAACAAAGGTGCTGCAAACCCACCTCAAAAGGCCCAGAACACCTGGTTTCAGGCACAACAGGAAGATCAGAACATACCTTATCATAAATATGCATATGCGGCGCAGGAGCCCGCCACCTCCTTGGAGTGATGCCATAATTGACGGAACAAAGTACAACAAAACTTCACATCACTGGTGGATCAGAAGAACAGAGGTAACTGAAAGGCTAGAAAATTACAGGTTTACTGACATTTTGCTCAACCTTACCCATTCTTTATTGAAAAGAGATAATAACTATCTATAGGAGAGCTGTCTTAAGACTCCATTCATTCCTTTTCGCTAGCCCAGCTGAGAGGTGGTATAATATAAAGCACACCAGCATCTGGCATGTCATTTAATTACATCTTCAGCTTGCTGGGAAAATGTTGGAAGTGTCAAGGTAAGCAAACTATAAAAATATATTTTGCTTGCTACAGGAGAGCTGCTGAAATGGCAAGCAGAGGCCGGCTCCAGATATTACTCTGGGGCTGTGAGAGGAAGGTGATGCAGAGGAGTCGAATTCATGAACAATTAGCACCCTTTGATAAGACACCATCTGCTCCCAGCTGCCTGGCTCCAATTCCCCAACAGACACTTGGGAATTCCTCTCCAAATAAACCACTGGTGTAACAGGAAAACAGAACTGTCAGCTCCAGTGAAGTTGTGCCTCCTTGCATCAGCGCCGAGTGTGTCTCACTCTTTAACCAAGAAGGAAAAAACTGTGAAAGGCAGTAAAATGCCAGCAGCCACCACTGAAAGAGCCAGGTAGGTCTTGGTTTAGCTCATCCACCTGATGTGTGCTCTGCTCAACAGTGAGAGGCTGTTAGAGATCACTTACAGTAAGGATACAGGTGGACTGATGTACCTGTACTAGTGGGCACTTTTTAACTGTGACTTTTGCCCTGAGTTGATTCAATGGGCTCTTTTAAAGAGCACAAGCTGATCAGCAAACCAGTCGGGGGGTGTGTTTCCCTGCAGAAGGCCAGTGCTATCCTCCAGTAGCCAAGGAGAACCCCACAGCCTTGTGAAATAGCCAGCAGTGGAGGACTTCCAGTTTCTTGCCATGTCTGTGTTTCTACTCCACTATGCTTGTAAGAGAAAAAAAATTTAAATTTCTAATTTCAGACAGCAGAGCTGAGATTGCACTGTGGTTGAAGCATGACAGGAAGTTACATCCATCCCATGGTATGGAGAGCACTTGGCTGCATTTGGCTGAAGCTCTGCGAGCACCACTCCTGCAGCGCCATCCTTCACTCCTCGCCACGGCTGCTCTCAAGCCACTGCACATTAAAAGGTCAGTTCTCACTGTCACTCCTGTGAAATAAGATTGGCCTCTCCATCAACACTTCCTCTAGGCCTTGATGCTGTGCACACCAGGGACAGGAGCATTGAGGAGGGGGGGACTCAGCATCCTACCCCAGTCTGCACAGATATCCTCACTGCTTGTTAAACCAAAGATGACCCCTGAGCCTTTGACCCTGGGGGCTGGCCTTGTTACAAGTAATTGAAGTGAATGAAATAAATCACGGGCTTTTTTTCTTTGTTTATTGGGCGGGGTGGGAGGAAAGGAGAAGAAAGTTCAGCACCGAAATTAGTCACCTTGTTTTGTTCTTACTAATGGAAATTTCTCAGAAACCAAAATAAAGGGTGTCATATAAAAACCCGAAGAGCACAAAATTAGCTTGAACCCACATCCTAACTTTTAAACCCAGAGCATAAATGCAGGTGTCTGCAGCTGACCATGGTATTTCTTTCAGCTCATCTGAGGTATGAGTCACTTCCATCAAAAGAGGAGGATGCCTTGATCTGTGTGCGAGCGAGCTTTGGAGCAGCAGCTGTTGGAGCAAATACAAACGTCCATGCCAAGGATTGTAAGGATGGAGTTTATCTAATATGTAAAAAAAACACCTGCTGCAAATGAAAAATTACACCCACAACCACCTGAATAAGATAAGCAAATGATGGGGGAAATGAAGAGACAGATTTATTATTAATGTAAGTTGGAACTTTTGAACCAAACATCTCTTTTGCAATGGAACAGTAGGATGCACAAGGAAATAGCACTCCTTGCCCCAGACCTGCTCAGCCACATTTATTTTGCCTAAGTGATTTTCTTTTCTTTGCTGGTAGAGATGAAAACACTAACCCAAAGAAGATAATTAAAAGCTAAATGAAACCACATACAGCTGTGCTACTACATGGCTAATGAACATGCAAATATATACATATGACAAGGACATAATGCGGGCTGGCTGCCTTGAGTGGTTAGTGCAGATTTCCAAGAGCTGGAAATGCTATTGATTATAACTGAGCTAAACTTCCTGACTCCAGACTTCAAAGATCAGCCTCAATATAATCATCAGGCAGCATATGGGAGCGTGGCTGCAAGGAGCTGATGAATAATGGCTCGGGGGCCTGAATGTTTGCATGTAGGGTGGGAGATGTCCTGGAGATGTCCTCTGGGCTGTGGAGTGCAGGCTCCTTGGCAGCCAGGACCAGCACCACAGTATCCTCCTCAGCATCTTGGCACACTTGGTCCTGCTGACAATTAGGGTTTTGGAGGTATGGGTTTTAGCTGGGATATTTATTTTTCCTTTCCCACTTCGCTTGGCAAGAGGCTGATGTGTGGTGGAGACGTTTTTGGGAGAACCAGGGAGGGAGGTAACAGATACAAGGCAAAGCTTCTGGGGTGCTGCAAACAGAAGCACGAGCAGCATGGAAAGGCTGTCCTCTGAGGGTCTGCTGCCACGTCCACATGAAAGAAGACAAATCTGATTTCCCTTATCAATTAAAAACCACCCAGCTGAGAGTAACTCCCCAGCGCACACAGAGATGAGATGAGGAAGTCAGGGCTCAGTCCTGCACCAAGTTCTCCCACGGAAGGGACCTGGTCCCACTGCCACCTTGTGCCCCCTTTACTGGCCACGGCACCACTGTAATTTCCCCTGGGGATATCACAGAGACAGAGCAAAACTCTCTCCTCCTCCATGATGACCACAGAAAGGCCACACAGACTTGGGCATGGCCACAGGCAGGAGAGAAGCACGGAGGGGTAGAGCACGACCTTGGATGTGGGTGGAGATGACTGATCCACCAGGATGGCTGAGAGAAGGGGCACCTACCAAAAAAAGAAACCAAAGAAACCAAATTTGTGCAGAACACAATGGTTAGTGCATAAAAATTAATCAAGTACTACAATGACTTGCTTTATTCATAATACTTAATGGTCATGTAATAGGAGTTTTTATTCAGCAGTTAAAGTTCATAAGTGCAGGTTTTACATGTAGAAAGGTATTATGCTGATAGTTTAATTACACACCTTTCTGCACACCAAAGGAAATGGGTTATGCGGGTTTTGTAATTAAAGACGGACTTCTGAGGGGAAATGAACTTTGCAGTTAGCAACATAATATTTGATTTTTATCAGATGTTTTTGTTTTGAATTTGCCAGCGCTTGGTGGTGGTGTAAACAGGTGAGAGTGCTCCAGACCGCATGAGGTGTCAGGAGAAGCTTTGAAAATGCAGCAGAAAGTAGCCATATTTAAAAATAGCCAGAGTGAGCATGAGGTATAAACATCATGTGTTTGGAAAGCTCTCCAGACTCTGCCCATGCAATTATGCACAGTGTAAGTCTGTCCAGTACGTCTAGGAAACAGGGGGAAAAACCCAACCCAACAAGTAAGTGAAAAATAAACCCCGGTTCTTGCCAAAATAATAAAAAACTTCACTTTTTATTTCTCTGATTTTTGTTTTAAATTCATTTCATGGCCAGTGAATACAATTTTCCCCTCCTGCCTGCCTACAGAGGCAGCAAAGCCAAAAATGTGATGGATGTTTGTGCGAGCACGTTTGCTGTTGGAATACACAGGACCAATATTAAAGGCAAAGAGTGGCGTGAGCCACTGCCAGGTCACAGCCAGCTCCTGCCATTCCCCAATAACCATGTGGAAGTCTGTACTCAATAAGGTGGGGCTGGGGAGGTCTGCAGTGCCTGGGATTCCCCCTTTTCAAGTTCTAGCAGGCTTTATTTAGCATAACCTCATTCTTATATACATATCAAAGCACATTAAAAGGATATGTGGGAATATATATTTATTTATAGATATATATATTTATAGATATATTTATAGACATAAAATATTTATAAACTGCTAGGAGATATCAATTCATTTATAAACTACTAGGAGTAATCCATTTTTTTTTTACACAGCAAATAACACCTACAAGAATTTTTCTAAAAGTCTAAAATATTTCAAACATCACCAACTGCTCCTCCCCTTGTGTGATATAAACTGACAGGCTGAGGCTTTTATTGTGCCCAGCACAAATGAACATTAACTAGTGGGTTGAACACAAAAAAAAACCCCAACAAAACAAAACCAAAAAAAAAAAAAAAAAAGACCAAAAACAACAAAACCAAAGCCAAAAGAAGAAAACAAAAGACTTTCCAAAAACAATAAGCGAGGGCAAGGCCTGAAGTATTTTGAGCACGCCCTTTCCTTTCTGGCAGGACTGGGAGTGACTGCCCTGGATATTATGGTTTGTTGGTGAAGGTGGAGCCCAGGTGATGGCAGACAGTGCTGCCTGTGACAGGGTCCCTTGGCTGGCAGCAGCTCCTCGGGCACTCTGGACCCACCCACAACATCTGAATTCAGGCATTTCACAGCCAAGTACAGAGGAATGATTTAAAAATCCTTTTAACGGGTGTGGACACTCAACAAAAACAGGAATAGTTGTGTAAAGGGTGCATCCAAATATAACTGGACATTTTTTTGAATTTCCTTGGCTAACCGCATAAATTAATGACAATGAGAAAGAACTGTAACTGTTTTTCTCTAATTAAATCCATACATTTTGGCTCTACTCATCATCGTTAACGTACTGTTCAAAGTGCTGTTGCTGTATCTTTCAACCCTCAGCCTGCAATCAAGCCCTCGCTGCACTGTGGTGGATTTCAACCAGTCACTTGTTTAAAAATAGAAAGTGTTTTTTTTTTAAAAATAACAACTGACTGCCAACTGAATGCAAACAGGTAAAAATTAACATATGCAATTGTCAAGTGTCAGATTCAGCTCCTGAGCCCCCAAGATTTACATTGCCTGGTGAGGGGCTCAAAGCACTTTAAGGCTGTATTGCCCACAGGCTGAAGTTGTGCAAATGAATGTATATCCTTAATTTTTATTTAAGTTACAGTGTGCATTCTGTGTTGGTACCCATCATTTGCTCTTTATAATCTTCAAATGTCAACAAAATGTCCCGTAGTCCCAGAGGTAACAGCTCAGCCTCCACTGGGTAAATTCAGGGTGTACCCCAAGGTTTCAGAGAGATGCTTTCCATGATACCCATTCCTACCATTGGCACGAGTTCTCCACCCTTGCAACAGAGGATACTGCTCCTTTTTTATTTTTATTTTTTAAGTCTAACAAGGGTAATCATAACAGGATTAACAGACTTTTTACCCCCACCTCCATCTCATATCAAAGACTGCATTAGACCAGAGTTATGATTAGCTGTGTTTTTCCTGTGTATGGAATTGTATTAAAATTAATGCATGGCTCAGCCACATTTGCTACCCACTGTTCTGTTCTGTAAAGCCACTTCTCCCATGAAGGGCAGCCACGAGTAAAGGGAGAGCATCCAAATAAGTATTTTTTAAACATTTGAAAAGGAGAGACAAATAGCCCCATGCAATCACACCACCTTACCTCAAATACCCACTCAAAAGCGAGATAATTCCTTGCTGAAGAAGCCAAGCCTGGCTCCCTAAACCGGGAGGAATTGTGGTGCTGGTAAACTTGCAGAAATATTTTTACAATTTTATTAGAGGTTTTAATTCAGTGCTTTATCTACCTCTGTTAGTCTGCAAAATAGCTTTAAATATTCAAGTGGTAATTAATGAATCTTTTATGTTGCAAATCAAACATTTTCATCTGCGCTGTGGTACAGTGGCAGTGAGAAGGAGGGGTTTAAAGTGTAATTGTTTCTCCTGTTCCCCTCGCAGCACTGAATGCCTTTTTACCCTTTATTATATCATTGGCTTTTGCTTCAGTTCATCAGCACTTCACCACATCTTATCGGTCGATATTTGCTGTCTATTTTTTATTTATTTTTTTTCAGTGCAAGATTTCTTACTGTGCCTTTGCCAGAGACATTCCTAAGGAGATGGAAACTCTCTGAATGTGGAATTTTCGCATGAGTGCAAAATAATAAAAAGCATGTGTGTATTAAAAAGGGATCAACTTAATGGGAAATGAGCATTGGGTTACATTAATATTCTATTACAGTAAAAATCATATTTAATAAATTTTCTCCAGATTTTTCAGGACCTTACTGTATTTTTCTAAGTTGGATGCCAATCCAAAGAAACAGTGTATATGATACATTTGATTTATGTTAAGTAAATAACCTGCACAGCCCATTTTTCAGTTTTTAAAAAAAAATATTAAGTGTAGAAACACACACCAGACTGAAATGTGTGCTTAGTTTCCATCTGCTAGGAGGAATAGTGTTGGTCTTGTGCAGCAGAAAGCCTTTATAAACAGTATTCTATTTTATTGATGCTATATGTGGATTTTTATGTTATGTGGCAAGCGAAGGAGAATGAAAACACTGTAATTTATCCAAAACCATAAAATTATACTAGTACTAAAGTAATTACTTCACATATTAAAATACAGTTTCCTTTGCTTTCTTTTGTCATCACATAAAACGAGGCGTTGAGCGCGGCAGCGCGGAGGGGCCGGGGCTGCTCTTGCCTCCACAAAGGATTGACACATCCCGGATCAGACACTATATCACCCGACCCTTGTTGTTCTGTGACCCTAATTAATATTATACTCGCTGACATTTATGTATCAGAGCAATAAGCTAAACAGGAAACAATTTATGTCACCTAAAGCTTTTTAACAAATCGATGCAACTATTTGTAATTGCTTGTTTCACAAGATTAAAAGTACTCAGCCTTGATCTTCGCCCACAGTTTTGTGGCCAACATGACCTGTGCTTCCGTTGTAAAATAGGAGAGTTAGTGATCAGCACCTATTTCCATCAAGTAATCCATATTGCTAATATTTCTGGAATTTTAATGTAGTTACAATTTATAGCCGATCAAATGTGGTTACCTAAATTGCTGTTGCTAGTAGACAGTTTAACTGTCTTTATTAATTACAGTATAATTTAATGTTTGAGTACAGGCACTTGTGTTGGTCATTTTTACAGCCAAAGCAGTTATGTGCCTTATGACGAACCATTTTAGCATTTTCAATGGAAATTTGCTAATATGATGAGTGATAAAAATGTCAAACTCTGGTAAATAATGGTTATTGCTTTGGCTGGAATTAATCCTTGAAAGGACGGTTACCTTCAAATTAACATTATAACTTGAAGAAAAAAAATGTTTTTCATGCTTCTGAGAGGCATAAAAAGTGGTCACTGGGCTCCTCTAAATAAATACAGACAAAGTGGCACAAAATGGGGTTTTTTTTCCCTTTTTCTTCAGGCTAACAAAGAAAATTCCTGTGAAGAAAGGAGGAGGGATTGGTAAATACCCCAAGGTGATGTTGCTTGCCATTTCCAGCTCATGTGCTTTGAAGATCTCTAGCCAAGGTAATAAAATCGGGCAAAAAGAAGGACTTTGCTATGTCCCAGCTCCAGGATTTGGGGAAAAACCAGGTGTGGATACCATGGAGGCTGCAAACACACCTGAGGGCCATATCCCACCACCTCAGTCATCACTGCTGGGGAGAGTGGTGGCTTGTGGCGATGTGAGGATGAAGAGTATTCAACGTGCCAGAATTAACCACCACTGCTGCAAGGATGAAAGATAGCCCTGATTAACACACCATTAAATGAACGTTTAACATCATCATTGAAGACTGAGCCTGATTAATAGGTCAAGAAGGGCTAATTACACCTTGTTGTCAGGAAGGGTGTGTGTATGCGTGCAAGTGAGCGGCACCAGGGATTGCCAGTCCCTTAAATTAGACCAATAATGTGAAGTTTGTCAGAATCTGTGACCATGGCCCAAGTTAAATGTCACTGATGGGATCGTCGGCAGGGAGCAGGTGGGTGTGCAAAGAGCACACCAGCTGGCATGTCCTCCTGGGCCTCCAGCTCCTGAGCTTTTCCCTCTGGGACAGGAGAAACCCAGAAAAACTACTCACAGGCTCCGGTTTTCTTTAGAAATTCCTCAGAGGCATTGCCTCACCACTGCCCATAAAAGCGCTGTTCAGCTGTGGTGGAAAACAGCGTTTCTGCCTGGAAAAGGTATTTCCCAGCTGGCTGTTGCTGGTGGAGTAGGAAGGCATTGTGTGATGTTCCCTGATGGAGCAGCCAGGGAGGAGAAATGTGATTAATAACACAAAGATGATACAGGAGGTGGCCAAGAGCCAGATTCCCATCCGCTGCTCCAGGCAGCACTGACTGGGACGGGAGGGGAAATGATGGTCCTGCTGCTCAGCTCAGTTGCCAGCTCCTCAGCACAAGCTGCATGTGGCACCCACCCCAGCAGCTCCCCTTAAACCCACGCCCACGGGCAGTCAGCAGATAACAAACATGACATTTGGAACCCCAAATCATCTTTCGTGAGATGCCCAGGCAGGTGGAGCAGCCAATTAATCTGGGATGGCCTTGCAGCCCCTGACCTGCCTGCTGGTGACCTGTGTGGGGACACAGAGTCCCCCAAGGGAGGCTGAGGGCCCTGCTGGGGCTCATCCAGGGACACGTTTCCTACCTGGAGCTGACTCCCCCCGTTTTACAGATGCACACCATATCAAACAGCAGCTTCTGGCTCAATCCACTCTGCCTGTGACTTTGGAAAATTTAATCCCACAAATCCTCTCCAGTTTACTAAAATCTCACTGGTGGTGCAAGTGCACCACACAACCAAGGCCGAATTTGTATTCTCTGTATTTTGATTATTAAAATCTACCAGTCCATACCATTTGGGGACACACTATAATGAGTGTGCAAAGTTCCCCTCCCCCTACCCCCAAAAAATAGTTATCTGGTGTAATTTTATGATAGAATATTTTTATAAAATCATTTGTACTAATTTAAGCATTTATCATTATATGCAAAAAGATTTCTTGATGAGAATATTATAGACGGTGCATGTTTTTGACATTAGCATTTTATTTGGATGACTAATCTTGCAGATGTGAAATTTTAATGAATTATTCATGAAAAATCTCTCCTCTGAAATTTCATTTTGCTGCTAATGCTAGTTATTAAACATTTTATTTTTCTTTACAAAACTTGATGAGGAAAATAAATGTGTGCTTACTCGGAAGAAAAAGAAGGTGGGTTTTTCCTTCAGTTTGTCTCGGGTGACAGTGCCAGTTGGGACTTTGCTCCTCACAGTTTTATAGACCAAGGGGTTGCTCCTGCAAACCCCTTTTAGCAGAGGTGCAGTGCACATTCCCAGCCCTTCCTACCAAAGCCAGCAGCACCATCATTCCCATCAGGGCACTGCACTGGGAAGGAGCTGCACGATGAAGACCCCAACCCCTTCCTTTGAGAAAGCGAATAACCCCCTGCGACCCCAATGGGTGAAACTGAAGGACTTCCTTGGAAAAGATTATTAATTCCTTGAATGACAGTGTCTTCTTTGCTTCCAGTGCTCCAGCCTCACCCAACTGCCCCGGGTAAGGGCAGACTGTCCACGAATCCACCACTAAAATATTTTATACTTGGATGTGGTCGGGGGAGACTCAAGGCAAGAGATGAGATTTGTCCATCCATGAATGAGCTAGGACATGGATGAGGCGCCCACGGATCAGGGACCATGGGATGTGACATCAGAGTCACTGTGAGGGGGAACAACAAAACAAGAACTTCGGACATGGCAACTTGCATTACCAGTGTGAACAACCAGCATTTTATTGCATTTGAGAATGCTATAATGTCAGTAATTAGTACTGACTACACAACATTTTTTATTGTCTGTATCAACAGACATGGAATGATGGAATTACAGTTGATGTAAGGAATGAGTTTCTTTTATGCCTTATCAAAAAAAAAAAAAAAAATCTTGTTACTGGCAGCACATACACACGAAGCACCATGCTAACAGTCTGGACTGTACCATTTTCATCAAGGCTTATGGGTAGAAGATACTTGGTTACCTGTTCTGGGCCCATTAAAATGCAGTCCTGAACTGCAAATTCACCTCGCAAGACTAGAATACTAAATGACTTCTGAAACATCTAAAAAAAATCACTCTGAGTTCATTAACCAAAGGTACCAAAGGATTTCAAAAGAGTTTAAACACGTTTGGTTTTTTTTTCCCATGCTATAATGAACGTGAGATTATTGGTGAGCTGAAAACTACAATAGTTCAAAATTATTTTAAAAAACTTTTGTATATATATATTTATGTATGTATATATATAAAATATCTAATGATCTGCAATATTTGTAGAACCAGCATCCCTGCCCCGGTCTCTCCCTGAAGCTCCAGGAAAGGGGAGGTGCAGGACCTGCCGCGGGACTCTTGCGAGTGAGAATCAAAAAAAGGTCATTTTTATTTGTGGTCACTTGTTCTACATAAGCCTTGATTTTGTTTTTTTTTTTTTGTTTTTTTCATTTCACTTCTAGTTGAATGCAGAAACCTAACAGGTTTTACATTTACAAACTTTTTTTTTTTTTTGTGGACAAGGAAGGCTTTGACTCTCATTCCTGACAGCGATTTACCTGATACATGGTACTACTTTCATAATGTACGCTTTTCTTTGAGAAAAAAAACATGTAACAAATTGTCTTTACATCTTGGCACCTTGTAAAGTATTTTTTTTGTTTTTTTATACAAAAAGTTCAATAGTTTGACACTCCCCATTATTAATCACTACTTCACTGATAAACTTTGAAAGTGTGACCCTGGAATTCATCATGCAAAATATTTACTGCAGCAGGAGAAAAACATTTTTTTTTTTTAAACGATTTTTTTTTCCTTTCAAATATATGAACTTTGTTTAAGACAGCCAGAAAAGGCAGTGGTAAGATAACAGAAGGGGTGGGAAAGTATCAAAAAAACCAGCTTAAACACAAAAACTGTACAAAAATGCTTCGATCAATGATAACAGGAGAAAAAAAAAATCTGTCAACTATGTTACAATTTAAAAGCTGAAAAAAAAAGTCAGGGATTTTCTCCCACATGTCAGCAAATGTCATCCAATATTCTTAAAGCAAGGATAACTAAATAAAATACATGTGCAGCGTATTCTGCAATTCCATTACATACAGTAGTTTTTTTTTTTCAAAGCTATTTTTTAGTATAGTTAATATAAAGCAGTTGCACAAAAAGCAAAAGGTGTTTTGACAAACAGGTCTGCATTTATTCCTTTTGAGGAATGATATCTAAAAAAAGGACCTTTCCACCTTTTCCTCCCTCCCCACCCTCCCCCCAAAAGACAAAGGCTCACACAGACACAGTGGGATATATATGTACAACATAATAAACCCCTCCCTAAAGAAGCAACTGTATATCCAAAGGGATACAGAATCAGAATTGTAAAAATCATAGTGAAGTTTGCTTGATGTAAAGCCTGAGATTTTCAGTTGGTTCTTCTGCAAGGCTGCAACACCTGCCAGATATGTTAAACTCTAATTTTTTGTTTCTTTTTCTCTTTTTTTAATTTTTTTTATTTTTGCTACAGTCTTTAGACTAAGCATGCAAGACATACAACTAAGTGCAACTGAGTGAAATGTATTTTTTATTTACTCATTCCCTAACAGTTTGGACTGAGGTATGCGTACTAACAGTTTTCTCATGCTGTTATCTTTACTCATGTCTAGCTACACATGCTGAGAATGAACTAATCTACCAGATTTTTATCCCCCTTCTGAATACCGAACTAACCAGCAAACCACTCAGTTTTGAAGCACAGGGCTCAATTCTCATGATCCCTGTCTGGCTACCGCCGGCACGTCACGAAGCTGCCTGGATATAATTTAAACCAAAACTAGAAAAAAAATTAAAAAAAAAAATTAAAGACAATGTTTCCAAATGACCACAGACTGCCCTTTTTTTTCTTTTTTTTTTTCCTTGTCGTTTTGAAACAGAAAGCAGAGTTTTAGAAAAGTAACTGCCGATAAAATTTTTTGTACCAAAGCTTATGAGTGGACAGGAGTGTTATTTCCTTATGAAAAATGCTGACCAAAAACTAAACAAAACTGAGTAAATGTGCCAAGATCAACCAAAATTAAAGCAGACATCCCAGCACAGTCCCGGAACAGAAGTGGCACACAATCTGTAGAACCAAAGACCAAAAAATTTTTTTTCCTTTTTATTCTAGAAATACCATTATATCATCCAGTTAAATTGTGGGAGCTTTTCTGTTCTCTTCTGTGTTTTATTAAACTGTCTCCTTTATCTGATACCGTAATTTTCCACGAAATAATTGTGTCTTTGCTTTCTTCAGCTCCCTTCTCATAGCTCCCCCAGTAACACTGATTCCTAGTTTTAACCTCAAAAGCTCTCCTCGATTTCTCTTTACAGACTTTCATTTTGGTCACTGTAAAGAATTGCAAATAAAAAGTAACAACTTTGGTTCAGACATCTACTTGGCCTTCTAAATTTTCTAGAATAAAGGAGCAGTTTCCCTCTCAGGTTAGCAATAGCCCACATCTTGTCATTTCCCTCTAAATTCTTCAACCTCCTTTGATCAACAATAAGAGGATATTTGGCTTCATAAGATAAAGCATATAACAGAGAACATAATTTACCTTTGTGTAATATCTTTGGTAATTTTAGGAAAAAAAAAAGGTACAAAGAAGAATATAAATTAAGCTCTGAAAGGCTTTTCGAAATAATAAAAAAAAGCTACAGTCCTACATAAATAAATGAGTGACGGAAAAGTGGTTGCAGAATGAAAATGTTTAGGTGTTTGGTGACTGAGGTTTACTGACCTATGGCAACAGATTTTGTATGTCGTGTTTGCTTTGCAGAGCTTTGCCAGTTTTGCCTAACAAGCCCTGGCGCCAATTCTCTCCCAACTCTCCCGACTCCTCCGGCGAGGTTTCCATACTGGCTGGTGTAATATTGCATAACAATCCTAACTGCAGTACTGGATTTGCACAGCTGAAAATTAACACTTTAGCATTAGTGGGGCCCCGTCCTTATTAACTCCCGTAACAAGTTCAATCTGAAATCTAATTTGTATTCAAACAGATTAACGCCACCGAGCAATCCTGAACTGATGTTTAACCGTGAAACATCACCATGTACAGTAACAATTTAATGAAGTCATCTTTCCAACCTCTATTTGCAAATGCAAATGTAAAAAAACAATAGAAAAAAAAATAAAGTTGTAATAATAAATGTTTAGGTGCCCATCTCGGTAATCTTAGATGTTGCAGAAAGATTTGTTGACCCATTAGAACTCGTGTTAAACAACCGAGAACCTGCCACTGTACTATTCATTCTCTACTAAAAGTGAACTCTGTTGGTGCTGCATATGTTTCTTTGTGCTGTTCAATTTTGTGGCATTTGCTAATATTCACCGTTGCTGCCAAAAAAAAAAAAAAATCCAAAAAAATCAAAAAACCTAAACAAAACAAGAATATATTAAAAATACTGCTTTGTGGAATGAATCTGTGTTGCTTCCTACAGTGTTTCTATGTTCATCTGTCATTCATTCTCATTCTTGCAGTACTTTGTTCCTCTCTCTCCGTTGGACAACCCTTCCACATGTATCGTGCAGCATTTGGGACCTTTTCAAAAAACAACAACAACAAAAAAAGGAGACACCGAAATGGAATGTTTTCCATAGCTAAAGAAAACATGGTGGCATCTGAAGGAAATTGGAATGAATGACAGAAAAAACTACAAACAATTCAATGACATTCAGCTTCGTATAATAAAAACACCTATTAACATTCATCACAAAGTACAGAAAACGTTGAAGCCTCCGAGAGGCCCTGGGCCCAGATGAGGCCTGAGGTCAGAACTTAAAATGGTAGAGGAGAAGTGGGGCGGGGGAATAAAAGCAATACATTAAAAAGTTTGGGATAATTTTTTCTTTGAACCCCTCCCCGATATACACGCTCACACGCACGCACACATACCCACACACGTGCACACACAGGCCTTCCCCATCCCAAATGGAAGCAAAAAAAAAAAAAAAAAAAGAAACCAACCAACGAAACAAAAAAAAAAAATGGAGTAAAGGCAGTGATAATCAACATGCAGTACTGTGCAAATATGTTGTCCATTGGAATCCTTAAAATCTGGGCAAAGACTTGATCTGCAGTTCAGGTGTACATGCTCAGTTTGATGTCCTCAAGTGTCCAAAATTGGCAGGACCTGCAGTCCACAGCTGGCTGCTAAATGCAAGTGAATCAGTTTAGCAAATTTACAACACTGATGTTGACTGTAAGAGAGGAAAATCCCAAGTACCAAACAAGTCCATCCAATGCACAGAGTACAAATTCCTTTTTTCAACAAAAAGTAGAAAAATCAAAAATACTCCCAAATGGGATACTTGATGGCACTAAGAGTTAACATATTTCATAGTTGTCAAAGTGGACTGAGAATCCTCCAGACTGTACAATAATGGAGAGATTTCACAGCTAAGTTTGACGTGTTCTTCCAATCTTCATTCTCAGGATAACGATGTCAGACATACTCATTCTATGTCCTCATTTACAGGTTCATCTTCATAATCTCTGTCGTGGTCAAAATCTGGACTGTGGTTGGCTGTTGTCACTAAGGATAGTGGGCCTTCATTTTCATCTGGGTCTAATGGTTCTTCTTTGACATGCACAGGGTGCCTGGGAAAATAAACCAACAGACAATCAGCAAGTTGCTCATTAAAAAATTGTTTTGACAGCACGAGTGGTTTGGGGAGAAAGGCAAAGGTAGTTTGGGGGGTTCAGACCTGGAGAGCCTGAGAGCTCCAGGTCACCAAGGAGAAGACCCTCAATGTCTGTGCTGGCCATAGAAGCCAAGCTAAGCACTACCTCCCAGGCAACAATCAACAGAGCAAGAGTGAACAGCCTCAAGGTGCCCCACAGCAGGCTTAGGTTGGATATTAGGAAAAAATTTCTCTACTGAAGGAGTGTCCAAGCACTGGAACAGGCTGCCCAGGGGGGTGATGCAGTCACTACACCCAGAAACCTTCAGAAAACATGCAGATGTGGCACTTAAAACATGGTTTAGTGGTGGGCTTGGCAGTACTGGGTTAATGGCTGGACTCAGTGATCCTAAAGGGCTTTTCCAACTTAATGATTCTAAGATTCCACAGAGGCTGTGCCAGGCAGGCAGCACTCAGTTTCCCGGGGAAAACACTCTGGGAGGAGCACCTCGATAGGGTTTCTGTCTTGGGATGGAGAGAAAACGCTCTCGGCTGACACTTTAAGTTAATATGATCTTTGGATAAATAAGTGGAATATGCATCCGAAGGGGAAGGCAGCGGCCTGCCAAGGCCTCGGCGCGGCGCGGGCCGGGCTAATCATCCTCGCTGTGTGTGCAGCGTCTCTCGTTAACATGCAGAACCTGTGAGACAACTCTCCAGAGGACGACCCCAAGTGAGGTTCTATCATTAATCAACTTCAAGCAAACACAGCAAAGAGACACCATGATACATGCTTTAAACTCCAAATTAATGCATATTTTTACAAACTGTCAATAAGGGAAGAAAAGCCCTGCCAGGAAACACAAACAGAGAGGAAAAGGCTCGCTCAACACAACAATATGATAAGAAAGCACAGTCCTAACGAGAATAATAACACTGTCAGCTGTAAACAAGGCAGAACATGATCCCCAGCTCATGGTGGGCACAAGGATGTACTAAAAAGATGAGATCTGCCAAATTTCTCATTACAGAAAAGCACATGAATAACCCGCAGGGGAATGGGGCTTGGTCATTCAAAATGGGTATGATAACAATTGAAAAATGTTGTTCGTAAATCATATTTACAACAAATCCTATACAAATATGAATTCCTTTTTTTTTTTTTTTTTGTTCAGCAGCTTTTGAAATGTAAAGTAGCTATGTGAGTCAATAGTATCTTGTTGGTGGGACTTTATAGGAAAGTAGGATTTTATTGACATTACCAAGTATTAATAATGCGACACAGCGATGGAGACCCTGTTTGCTTCCTAAATAATTGATGTTGTAGGCAATCCCTTAAAATAAAGTGTTAATGAGTTCAAGTCCCACTCTGTCTCTCACTGAGTTGATATCCACCTCCAAGACTCATGTTTTTTCCTCTGTGCAGGCTGATTTAACCCTTTCACATATGCAACATGAACACACAACCTGAAGCGCACACCTTCACTGTAAGAACTTTGCTTGCACAGCTTTGTTTTAAAATGAATGATTTAAAATAGCTGCATGGTATTTTATGCTTTGTGTGGATAGCAACGACAACACTGTTTGTACTCCGCTGCACGGACAGACAGCTAGGATAAATCACTGGGCAGGGAAAATGTACTCAGCATCCACAGACAGACCAAAGCCAGCCTTGCCTACTTCAAGTGAGCCAGTTTTACCCCTGTATCCTGTTTATTTCTTTATTCAGGCTTGAGCCCAGATGAGTTTAGGAAGCTGACTGCTGACAATTCAAATATGAGCTGTGAATGCCTTTCAAGTCCCTGCTTGTTTCAACTTTTTGAGCTGTAAAGTGCTGGATCAATACTCAAGTTTAAACTGCACCTTCCAACTCATCCAAAGGAACGCTGGGAGAAGGGATGCAGTATCCATGAACACACACCTTTTCCCTTCAAATCCACTAATATGTATCCCATCAGCACATCTCTGGGAGCCAAGGGGCTCCTCTGCATGTCACGTAATTTTTGAAAAAATTACACACCGAGAGCACAGCTCATACAATTTTTAACCTAACTAGTGAAAAAGGAGGGGTAAAGAGAAAACTGGAAGGAGACAATTCAAGGATCAGAGGTTAAGAATTGGCAAAAATGTGTAAGAAGCTGGAGGTATGCATGTGCTACCTGTCCCAGCAGCTCATTGCCTCAGTGAATATTAAACTATGCTGAATACCTGCAACCAGAAAAAATATTATGAATAGGCTGTGGGGCCCCTCACTTGGGAGAAAACATGAAATGAAAAACAGAAGAAAAAGGGGGAAAGAGCAGCTGCACTGAGAGCCCAATAAAGCCTGTGCTACTCGGCCTTTATGGCAGTGATCTTTTTTACTGCTGTTTTAATGTCAATGTCTTGCTTTTTTGCTTTCTGGTTTTGATGCTGCCGCTGCTGGGCTTATTTTTGTTTTTTTTAAAGTATTATTTTTGAAAACACAGAAGGGAAATTTTCAAAGGGGGCACGAGAGCACATGTCACGTGCAGCGGAGAGGCCTCGGTGCATGGAGTGGAGTTTCTCCAAAGGCTGCCCAGTGTCCCAATGCATCCCCACCACCTCAGGTGCCAGCAGGTTAGACAGGTGCTCACTGTGCTCAAAACCACTCTAAGTGCTGTGAAATCTCATTCAAAGGTACCCAAAACTTTCCAAAGCAAACTCTGCCCCTCTTCGGATTTTGTTATGAAACCAGGTGAAACCAGGTGGTTTTAACTGAGGTTGTCTTTGAGGTTTGGTGTGATTCCCAGAGGTCAAAAAACAAAACTTGAGGTGTGAGAAGCAAGAGAAGTTATGAAAAGCTCTGCACGACCCTGGGTAAGACAAAGCCAGAGAGGGCCACAAAGCCACAGGGAGCAGAGTCACACCAGCCTCCCCCAGCACCTCACGTGTTGCACAAACATCAGACAGTGAGCTTGGCAAAACCTCCATCCCCTAAACAAGGAGGTTATCTGGGTAACACAACCCTCAGGGAGAGAGCTGAAAGGAAAACAACGCCAAAAAATTCCAACTCCTTGTGTATTCTGTCAGATGTAGCCACAAAATGGCATGTGAGGAGGAAACCTTCCTGAATCTGTGATTTTTCTCAAACATTTCTGAGCAACTGAAATAAATACACTTAAATAATCTTGAAGGCAAAGGGAGACTTTCATATCCTCTCAAGTTAAGTCTGAATTTCTATTTACCACCTCACCAAATTCTCAAAATGGGGAAGGAAAACTTCCTTTAGAGACTGAAGAATTCAGTCTGCTGAATTACAGAAAAGGTAAATGCTGGGTTAAGCGACAAGAAAAAGAAAGGGGAGGGGGAAAGAAGGCAAAGAAAAGAAAGGGTTTCCCATTTCTGTTTTCACAGCAGCAGAAATTCAGCACATTCCTTTTAAGTAGATGGCTGGGACTCCAGAAGGGGTTAACAATAAATAACCTTGCTGAACACAGATTCCCCTTCTTTTCACATCTGAGTAATTCTTTTGTTTGTCCACTCTGGGAACAGAGGAGTTTTTAATAAAGCTGACTGTTGTTTAAAGCCACTGAGTTCTGGTGGTGCACACAGCATGGAGTAGTTTGCTTTGTGGCTACCTTTGGAGCATATCAGGATGAAAGTGTTATGTCCCCAAGCTGTAATTATGCGACTACTTTCTAGTGTTTCAAAAGGAGGGAGAGAGAAGGGAAAAAAAACCCACCCTAGCTGTGGTTCAATGTGTCATAAAAAGGAAACGAATGAGCGGTAATAAGACTTCAGCTAGAGTGTTAAGACTTCTTAGCTGTCATGTTAACAAGGTCCTTTAAACCCTACAATAAAGTTTAAAACGTGATTTCTTCCAATACACTGAAATAGTTTAAAAAATATTTTGCATTATGACAAGGAAATCTGTTCTGAGAAAAAAACTGAACATGTTGTTAACAAAGCAGGAGCATGGAAAATAAAAAGGCTTCACAGTGTCTGTAAAGTCGCTGTTGACTTATGTTTTTATTTAGTAAACAGGGTAAACCCTATGACGTGTGAGTGGTGTTCTGGCTTTAGATCCCTTCAAACTACTTAGAAACACCATTATAATGGGGAAGCTCTGAGGCTGGTATTGGAACATCACCCGGCCACATTTTACTTAAGCAAAAAGAAATGTTCAGCAGAGAACACATATATTATCAATTCTGAGAAAATGAAAACACTCAGGAAACAATCATTTCCATATTACAACAGAAAATTGGATTTTCTGGTGAATAATGAAAATGAGGCATCACTCCCCCCAACCTCCTCTCTCTCCACTATTTGTTCTGTGCCCCTCACCTTGGTATCAATGTGCTAAGAGATGATTATTAAGTGCAACAAAGGCCACAGCTATGCACAGTTCTGGAAGATGTCCTAGCCTGTTTCAACTCAGTTATTTTTCCCTCCTCTCAGTCTATTCAAAGACAAGGAAACCTTAGGTGAAATGAGAAGTGCATGAACTGCACTAGCCTTGAACTTGCAAAAAAATAATTACTGGTATTAACACAACATCATAAACGTTCATCCTTGTCTGTTAGGCCAGGAGAAACCCTTGGGAGAAGTCTTGTTTCTTGAGAAAAGTCATGTCCCTCCACTCCTCCTTCACGCCGGCCCTGCGTGGTCACAGGCAGAGGATAACAAATTGTGACTAAAACTGCCTGGAGATGAATCCGTCTGTGAGAGACGGAAAGTGTGTCATGCTACGTTACTTTGGGAGAGATAATTAATACTGCACAAACAATCACTGGAAAAGCTAAACACATTATTTGAATGTTTTGAAGTAAATGGTAAAAGACAATGTTTAAATTAATTATTAATTAAAAATGAATGTTGCCATCTTTAAAGATTTTTTTTTCAAAGCACTTTGTGCACTGATTTAAAACACTGCAATATCAAAGTATCCAGAGCCTCAGATTCCTTCGTGCCCCCTCCACTCTGACAACACATTATGCAGGTGGGAAACTTTTTTGCCATTAAATGCTAATTAGTTTCACAACTAATTACTACCGTGGTATTAGGTTAATGTTTTTTCTACTTTTTGATTTAGACTTACTTTTGTAAATCCCTTATTCAAATTACTTTGAAGTAAAAGACTACAAATTAGTTCTCTTTTTTAATGTGTAATGTGAGCCCTGGCAAGCCAGCCAGTAATTTTACAGGCTATTTTAAGGAGCAGGGGGAAGACAGGCAGCACGGTCACTCACAGGTACCCAACTGCTCCGCCGAGCTTTCGGGAACGACAGGACTTGTAAACTCCGGCTTCCTCGCCAGCCGCCAATTACCCGGCGTGTGATGTGAGGGGAGGGGGGAGTTTACAGCTTTGCAAACTCGCTCCGTCACCCCATAAATACCGCACACACCCATCGGGGCATCACACCCTTCCTGCCTTACCCTTTCCTGCACCGCCCGCTGCCCGGGTGCTGCTCACGTTGAGCGGGGCAGGCGAGCCCCCGTCACTTCACGCGGTTATAGACGCTCATTACACCGCCGTCTGTTGCTATAATGCCCCTATTAATTCTCCTTTTGATATTTTAAGAGCAATCTATAAATCACGCAGACCTTCATGTTAATGCTTAGCAAGACCGTTTTGTGTTGAGTGGGTTTTTCTGACTTGCCAAACAAGCCCATTTCCCAGCTCTGCCCCATGGGCCGTGCTCATCACGCCATCCAAAGGGGAGAGAAATCACAGGTTTTCTCCAAGAAGCACAGCTGCCTATGAGGTTTAAAGAGGAGAACTGCAAACAAGTGAACAGTTTTATAAGCCCTGTGTCCTTCTTGGACTGGATTGAGCTGATCAGTTTTATACGGAAAACAGTAAATGGCTCTTTTATGTCCAAACCACCCTACGCATGTCCCCAGATGGAGGCAGATGTCTGCTCTTGCTGCTCCATCCATGAAGCTCAGGAAGGAGCCAGGAGTCTCCAGAGTCACCCTTGAGCAGATGGTAGGACAAGACCTAGAGCCAGCAGGCGCCTCTGCCGTACTTACATTGCTTGCATAGGGGAACGTCCTGGACTGCTGTCACTCCCGTTACTGTTCGTATGCTCCATTGCACCATTGAGCTCTTCCCTCATCGCACTGGCTAAATTGCCCAGAGTGGGATTTCCCATGGAAGCAGTAGTGTATAGAGGTATACTGTTCTCAGCCATTGAAGCCTGCCAAGGACACAAACAAATCCATGAACAGCCATGACTAACATTTTTATACACTGCAAAACACACTCACTCGTTCCAAAACATTCTCCACATTTACATTACTTGCAATTAGAGGTTCTTTTAAATATTGTACTTTCTGACAGGTATTACCCTGGTTCCATCAAGGGAAATTTAACATCATTTAGATCTGGGTTTAAGGATTCATAGCTGTATTGGCTTATAAGACGATAGAGACTTCCATTCCCTATTTGGAATTATACACCCTGGAAAAAAGAAAATGTACTTTCCCTATTTTTGCTTCATGAAATTATGTTTGGGGCTTTGGGGTATTTTTTGTGGTTTAGGTTTGGGCTTTGCTTCTAATGAAATGGGGAAAAAAATTGGAACTGGCTCAGCTGATAACTGCTTCCCACTGGAGTGAGTGGGCACCAAGCAGGAGTGCAGCATCATGGAGTTTGGTTTTCCTTGGGACATGTGTGAGGCTGCCATCAGTGCTAACTGGATCAGAGCTGCACCCATCTACCTGAGAGCTGAACCACTCCATGCGGAATTTTTTAAACCTCAGCAACTCAATTCTTACTTTAGCTGTTACAGATCTGACTGTTTCATTTTGATTTTTCCCTTTGTTCTAAGGAAACACCGTGCAGCGGCACACTGGAGTTAACTTTCTAAATGGAAATCTTTGCAGGAAGAGAATGAACTGTTAAATATTTTCCTTCTGATTCCCACCGTTCTGCCTGCTAATATTTACTGTGTGTCAGCATTAGCTCATGTTGACAGCACAGTCCCGGCCCGGCGCAGCAGCGGTGGGAACGCAGAAACCCCGAGCCCCGGAGGACCCCAGTGTTTGGTGGGGATGGGAGGCACTGGAACGGGAGGAGGGCACAGGGATGGGAGACACAGCTTTCCAAGGCTGCAGTGCCCAGGGACTGGAAGGACATTTAACCATTTCATCCATCCCAGCTGGATCTGGCTGACATCATCCGTGGCTCCCTGAGCCGTGTCAGTGCCGGGCAGCCACAGACACTGGCTCGGCAGCACTTGACCTGCTCTGGGGAGAGGTCAGCTGGCTGCAGTGGCCAAGCAAAAAAATCCATCGGGCTGGGTCTGCATGATGCAAACCTGGCCCGTGGGAGGGGAATCCATGTGAATGCACTCCTCACCGAAGACTCTTGCCTGCTCCTATTCGTGAGACAGAACTCCCTGCTTGTTGCCAGCCAGCAGTTTGACCCAGGCAAGCAGAGCCAGAGAAAGGGTGGGGGGAGATGGGATGGGAAGGGAGGGCAGGACCAGCCCTCACTGCAGCACCTCCAGGAGCACAGCCCCTTTTATTCTTCCTTATGTTGACCTCTCCATGTGCAGCCCTATGTGTCACACGTGATTACAAAAGCTATTCTAACGGGCAGGATTATTTTTATCTTCTTGATTCAACAACCGGCAAACTCATTGTGATTAGGGGATGCAAAGAATGGTTCACATTTCCTGCACTTGGCAAAATAATGACTCAAGTTCTTCACCCACAGTGATAACTTGTAATTGCAGTAAAGCAATTCACTGGGGGAGAGGTGGGACACAAGGAGTATCTGCTAGAAGACCGTAATAGGGGAGGGGGTGTTTTGGGTGCCCCTGTTGACCCACTGGCAAAAGACAAAACTGGTGAGAGCTGGAGTCCCCATACCTTCCACAGACAGAGGGGGGAGAGAGCTGCTTCTTCTCCCTGGCCACGAGGGAAAACAGATAGAGGAGATGTCAGCAGGGTCTGGGTGAAGGAGAGGAGAGGCTCTGACACCCCACAGGAAAAGAAACGACAGCCTGCCATGCTGGCAGCACACAGCCTACTGTGCAGACCCCACAGTGCTCATGGGGATGTGCAAGGAGAAGACCTCCCCAGAGCCCACAAAAGCTGGGGGGAACACTGCCCATCAATTATTAACATAATGTAGGCCCTGGCAGGTAAGGCAGCCTTGTGTCCTAGAGGAATCTGCTGCCCAAGGGAGGTCCAAACTGCCCACATGGCAGTGGCCACCTGCATTATTTGTCCAGACCCTCTACAGCCCCATAGATCCCACTAGGATTTTGCCTCCAAAATCCAATGGCAGTGGGAGAAGTGTGGAACCTGCTGGTGTATTTTCACCCTAAAAGAGGACCTGCCTCAGTGCAATGGTTATTATTCATCCCCATTTATTAGAGGGGTGACAGTGGCAGCAAATCTGGCCCAGGCTCCTCTCTCCATCAGCTCAGCTATGGGGGGCACAAGGACATGGCCCTCTCATGAAAAGTGGGGAATGGAAACAGTTTGGAGGTTATCACGAAAGGCAAGAATGGATGGAGATGACGACAACGACACGTGTTTCAGAAATAAAACACGAACAGTTCCATATGATAAGCATATTAATTGAAATTAGTCACATAGTTAACAATGTGAAGAAATGCAGGATCATTTCATTTTTGCCTTTCAGGCTCATGAATGTAAAATGTGCTTGTAATCTTAATACTGTTCAGGAGACAAAGCAGTCTTTAAAAATCACACTTCACAAGACTCAAGGGAAAATAAGTTACTAATGAATGGTATTTACAGTTGCTTCATTTAAACATGCCTTCCTGGGCTTTGCAGGAGTTACTGCATAAACTCAAAAGAAATTAGAAGAAAGACAAAACATCATTTTCCTCCAAATAATTTGTTTCTTGGTTCTGAAAAGAGAAGTCTGATAAACCTTCCACAAAACATGACTGCCCAAGCAAATATCCATGGCCATCAGTGAACTTCTAGAGAAGTGACCCCAAGATCCACTTGGGGGGCAACCATGCATGGTGTTGCCTCCTGGATTAATTTGTAACATATAAACCAGGTTTGAACCCCCACAAAAACACACAGACCCCACTACAAATCAGGGTATGGCAATACGTTTGTATCTTTGATTTACACAGAGAACACTGACTTCACCTAGGGTTTTTGAGATTGACTCAGGAATTTATTGAAAAGGGAAAAAGGGCACAGGAAAAAGGGCTGGAGACATGGACATTTTTAGGCTGCAAGTAATTAATTCTGTACCCACACTCTGTGTATTTTTGCATCGTGAAAAAAACTGAATTTTTGTCTTACGATTACAGTTTAAACCAATAAAAATGATCTTTTATTTTCCATAGGAATTGCACCGTTTATTTTTTACCAACAATAGGAAGATATGCAAAAATAGCCCTTAAAAGAAAAGAGGGAAAAATGATCTGCTTTCTCTTTAAAGCCATGAACAATAGAAGGTCACGTGCCACAGTATCCTATCATTCAGCACATTAATAGCTGTGCTAGAGTAATTACACTTGTGGTATTTTTGCCTCAAGTGAAATTCTGAAATAAGAGGATGGAAATTATGATACTGCTGATAAATATTAATAAGTGAACTTTTAATTTTTTTGCCACAATATTCAAAATGCTAAGCATCTAGCTAATGCTGAAGCAGCCTGATATGTGTTTGCCTCCAGGGACTATGATGCTTTATGCACTTAAGAAAAAAGTTTAACGGAATTAAAATTTAATATCTAATTAGAGCAAGGCTAATATATTTTGAAATGAGTGGGGAAGACACACGCCTCTGTTGCATATTTGCTACAGTCATTAATCTTACCTGTAAAGCAGCATTGAGAGGTGTGCAGTAGGTGTGGCTGGTCTGTATGTTTTTAATAAGAGAAGGGTTACTGCATAAGAAAAACATAAAAAGGAGAGTTAAATGCAACCAACTTCTGTGCCAACGTTTCAAGCACGTAATGCTTCCTCCCCCACCAGAAAACTAGAGCTGAGACTGGTTTTCCACACGAGTTCTCTTTCGTTTCTCTCTCTTTTTTTTTTTTTAATTTAAAGAAAATATCTGAGTTTTCGGCTATGGTTATCATATTTGCCTTTACTAAATAAGGAACATCATTATCTCTTGACGTTACCTCGCCATGTGTTCTACTACCCTGCGTTAGTGGCACATCTTGGCATCTCTGCTCATTTTAGCTGTGTTCAGGAGAAATTCTCCAATTTTCGTCGTGTCTGGGAGCCCGTTACCACGTGAAGGTCCATCGTGAGGAGGCAGTGATCAAAAGCATCACGGGACATTTTAAACTCTGCTTCATCCAAATGACTCTCCAAGTCGCTGGCAGTGGAGTCTCTCCCAGCGGAGGAGAGGGCATCTCTCCCAATGGAGGGAGGCACCACGATGAGAGAGGATTTATCTGATCCATGTTATTTCCTGCCATGTCAATGGCCACTGTGAGGGCTATCCACACCACTGCCCCAAGCAGCCTGTGGGCATGGAGGCTCGAGGGCAGGCAGAAACCACCACGCTGCCCTGAAGGCCATTTTTACTCAAAAATATTCTGGTGTGCTATTTTGGACTCTTATTTTTGTCACCTTTAAATAATGGGCCAGATTTGAGATAAAGGAATGGGACCACATGGCCTCTCTCTTTAGGAGGCATCCCAATATCACTGGTTCCATCAGGAGATAAAAAAAATTAAAAATTATGAAACAGAAACTAGGCAGAGAAAATGCCCATGCAAAATAGCCCCCAACAGTTTTATCACTCACTGGGCATGTTTTTAATATAATTTTATTCACGTGGGAATAAATGATGGGGAGCAGAGTCTTAACTGAACTCCTTGCACAGGGACCAGCAAGGATCAGTTGTCCAGGAGAGATGGCCTTCGAGTAAAGGTCAAAGAAAACCCCTCTGGGAAGCCCAGGAATATTGGTGCATGGTTGTTGCAGGCACACAGTGGCCTGCTGATAATCTTTACAGCTGGTCTCACTGCATTTTCAAACTCTTTATAGTGAATTCAGCATTTCTGTCTTGTAAGCACCTTAATTTTCTGATTAGGAGTTGCAAAACAAAGCACACAATATAAAGCAAAGGAAAATATCAGAATTAAAACTTATCTGAAACCTTTCCTGGCATATATCTGTCTTCCTGACACGTCTACAGCAGTATATCTGTGCTAGCGTGGATAATTATCTTAGTCTACATTGCTCTATAAATAAATGCTTTAACAAACATGTCAGAGTAGAGTTTTTACTACAGGCATTTGGATTATCAGAGTAGGACACACAAAATACACATAACAACCAAAAATTTAGTTTCTTTAGCAGCAAAGGTGATGACACTATTTTGTGAAATGCAAGTCTACATGAGATGGGTAAATCATGCAAAGCAAAGCAACAGCAGAAAAAAAAATTAAAGCAAGTAAAAGCTCTTACTGTGCAACAAGCTCGCCAAAGTTTTCATCAGGGCAGTATTTTCGAGGACGGCCTCGTTGAATATGACGGCCACGTTTAAACTCTTCATCATCAACAGTCCAAAAGGACCCAAACTCATCCTCTACTCTGATAAAGCACTTATGCAGTGAGAGGTTGGTGCGAATGGCACCCTGGGACAAGAGCAGCAGCAAAGGAGATGAAGTGGAAACAAAGGGACACGGGATCGGGGACAGAACAGACATCAAATACAGGGAAAAGGAAAAAGAAAATAAAATGCAATAAGCATAAGCAAATGGTTTGTGAGGGTTAATATGCATTGCCACCTAAAAGCTACTAGCATGTGATGCAACAAACACCAAGCAAGCAGGGTCAGGGTACTGGTGGGCATACAAACAGTAGTGATGAGATGTTTGTCTTGGTTTCCCTTAACTGAGACAATGCGAAACCACCTGTGGTTGGTCTAACACCAGCTAGCAGCCAAAAGCCTCTACGTTAAACTGTAAGCATGATCCGAGCTAGGCTAAGAAGTTCAAACATGGTGGACATACCCACTGATCTTTTGTGGCCTTCGTTTTTGGAACTCTAGTTCATCCACTGTCCATACTGCCCCTTTAACGTTTTCTACTCGCACAAAACACTTGTGAAGACTAAGATTATGACGCACTGCATTCTGCAGCAAGTATAAAAGAGAAAACATTCAAAAACCTTCCATGAGAAAATGCTCATCATTGTCCAAGAACAGCAGCAGCACAGTCAGCTTGACAGTTCTCATTTTGCAATGTTAAGCCCCTTCCCCTCCCCGCACCCGCTCGCTTTCCCCGGCTCTTTACATCTTATTTTGCAAAGACAAAATAAATATGAAAGCTTAAACCCGAGATTAAAAATTCACGTTATTCTTATCAATTATCCCCAGAGTGACTGAGAACAGCCACAATTTTAAGCATGCATGTTGTAGAATACAGCACATTTCATACAGAACATAAGAGGAACATTTCTTAGACTTTTTCAAAACAAATATATATACACGCCCTGCAAAGAGAAATTTCTCCCCTCCTGGAAAAGAAAGCAGTTAGAAAGAACAGAAAAGATTTTATGTGAGTACAGTTGACTGGATTTAGCTGTGAGGCACAGGAGCTGGTGTTGCTGTGGTTTCCCACAGCTGGGCTAATGTGATTCAGGTGCTGGACTTCCCTCCACACCCACAGCACGGGCCGGGGGCTCGGCAGCACCCCACCGGCCGGCCGGCACCAACTCCTGCCTCCACGGCTTGCTCTTATATGGAAGTTGGCTCCTATTTCTGGCAGACTACTGAAGTGACTGATCTGAGCCTCTGCCAAGTGAAAACATGAGGAGGGCTCTCTGGAACAAAGTGATAATATCCCCACAGCTCATCACCCAGAGGGACCCCTGCTCATGGCATCCAGCACCTGAATGTCCACCCTGCAGCTCCATGCTGGGAAGGATGAGCACGGCCAACCCCTCCAACGTGCTGAGACACAATGAGACACCTCACTAAGGCATGGCAAGCTCTTGGCTTTTCTGTTCCTGCTCCAGGGTGCTGAGAGCTTTCTTACTCCTCAAATGGAGTGCTATGCTTCGTCCCCACTTTAGGAGTTTCCTGAGCAAACACCCTTCAACAACAGCTGGACCCAGTGTTCTTAAAGGTTTTTTCCAACCTAAAAGACTCTATGATTCTACAAAGCCATTCCATTGTTCATGGAATTCATAGGAATTTGTACATGGAGCTTGTTCCCAGCACCAGTGAAAGGGGCTTGGGAAACAGGAAAAACAGAAGAAGCCATTTGCTGAAAATCTGCAGGCGAACAAACTCCATCCTCACTGGCACCATTGATTCAGTCAATCTGGTTGACTCGTTAGCAGGCACTAAGCCAGCCAAACACATGGCCTGGGTCTAGGCAACCAGGAGACGACAATTTTTTTTTCCTTCCGACATCATCCTCTTCTTTTTTTTTTCATGAACATGGGGTCTGGATGGGGAAAGGGAGCTCTAGTAGTGAATGTCTAAATCACTGTGCAAACAAAGGGTAGCACAGAGCATTTGTCATGCAAATCAGGAGGCGGTGGTGTGTGTGCTGGGAGGGGAACACAAAGAGTTTTCTGCTCCCCCTCCAACTCCCTGCCATGCCTAGTGCAATCCCCACACTCCCACCCTGGTAGGAGTGGAAGATTTGGGGCTGGAACTGCTTTTGCTCAGCAGATGCCTGAGTGCAAACACATCTCCTCTGGCTGTAGGTGCCCAATCCAGGCACTTCAGCTTTTCCACATCGATCTGCTTCTGAACTGGTGAAACAATAAACCTTAAACATGCTTTTCCTCTCAGCAAGGAAGAAATCTAGCAGAAAGTCAAACCTGTCCATCAGGCCTGCTTCCTTCTCCCTTTATTTTCTTCTTTCTGCTCTTATTTTTTCATGGTTTTTTGTTTTTTTTTTCCCCTCCCACCTCTTCCAGATTTCAGTACTGTTGACATTTTTGGCAAAATCCCTGATTTTGAGGTGGAGGAAAAACATGTAAACACCCCACACCTTACGAGCTGAAATCAGCCAGCTCAGCAACTGCTGGTGGGTGCCGCACTAGTGCAACCCGACACAGGGCTGCCGGCCCACATCTGGGTAACTCAGGCAGTTTCCTGTGAAAATGGGAACACTGTCAAGTCTGGAGCAAAATGTAAGAATAATAATGCTATTTCCCTCAGTGAAAGCTGATCTTGTGGCTCATACAGCAGTTGATCAAACGCACACGGCAAAGCCCAGTGAAGGGAGTCCTCAGAGTTTGTAAATAGTCTCTAACGACAGGGTTGAGCAGGAATATTTGTGTTTTTCTTTAAATGAATTAAATGCTGGAGAAATACTTTACAGACTGTTCTTGTTCTCTTGAAGTCCATTGGCAACTGATGTTTAAGGCTGTGGGACAGGGCTCTTGCTGGATACGTTGAGACAGAGAAGCTGAATATTTACAAGACATCCATGAAGTGTTGCCCTCATTTTCTATTTTCCATGTGATCACTTATTTAAGGAACTCATGCCAGAAAAAAATTGTTGTGTTTCCCCTGCCTCTGGATACTTGCTATCTAACAGTTTTATGTGAACAATACCCCAACGTGTCAGAGCCACACCTGCAGCCTGTGCCTCATGGCTGTGACTCTGTGCCAGCAAATTACTCCAAAAAATAAAAGCAAACAGACATTGCCTCTGACCTGTCAGAACCAGTTCACAGTGCTGCACCAGCAATCAGCTTAACAGAAAAATTAGGAGCTATTATTGTAAGATTATATATTTACCTTGTTAAAAATATTTGTATGCAAGCCACTTCTGCAGAAAAATTACCCTGAACATGCTTGAATGTAGTAAATGAAAGGGTTTGTTATTTTAATAACTGCTCAGGCTCTGCCATACTGCATTTTGGGAAAGAGGTTCAGTTTTTAAAGGTCTTCATTCTTGCACTTTTTTGTGTTTTTGAAATAGGGCTCAGGGAAGCTTGTCCACACCAAACCCTGACCCTAAACTTGGGGAACAGTGACCCAAATGCCCCCTAAGCATTAGCTGAAGGTGAGCACAAATCAGCACATATATATTCAAATTATTCTGATTCTGCAATTAGCCCCTTGTGCTCGTTGTGCACCCCGTGGGCTTCCCGTCATGCCAATCCAGAGCTGCATTTTCATCCCTGCTCTTCCTGGGGGCCGGCAGAAATCTGAGCAGTCTCCAGCATGAAAACCTGCACTACTCCAACCAGTTGTCTATTTTGCTGGTGCTGGTGTATGTGGGGGTGAAGTTTTTCTTTCCTGTTAGATGAGGCAGGGCCCGGACACCTACACAAGGTCAAGGTGTCCAACGAGGGGGTCTCCAAATGGCACCTGCCTCCCTGGCACACACAGTGCCCTTCCACAAGCCTGAGAATCTGCAGCTCAGCCTCTCTGCTGCTCCTCTGTAGCTGCACTGGCTCCTGGGACTGGGTTCTTTGGGATGCCAAAAGCTAATTCCCAAAACTAGGCTCAAAGAAGATACAGCCAGGACTGCCTGCTGCCTTCTTCCACTCCTCCATCCACTTCCCTTTGCTGCTGGAACTAAATAGGATTTTTACTTTAGCACCCACACCTGCAGCTGCTGAAAAGCCCTACTGGAAGCACTCCAGCAGCAAAAGACAGGCAGGTCTAAAAGGATCTTAAATCAGGGAAAGTTAATTTCCTTTCTGGATAGTAAGGAAGCTGCAAAGTTGAACACTGCTCATGTTTTCCAACTGCAGGGAAGAATCAAAGCAGCAATCACAGAAAGTTTTCCTCAACTTAAGAGCTTCTAGACCAGGGTTGAAAATGTACAAAATTGTGCTGGGGTCTGAATGAAAGAAAACCATGCCACTAAAAACCAAACTAACTTCCAAGGACCATTTTTAGCTCCATCCGCTGAAGGAATTAATCTTAAATGCAGGCTGGGACAGGAAAAACAGAAAGAGATGATGGAACAGCATGTATGGGACCTATTCATACTAGCTGGTCATTTGAAGTTGTTTGAGAACAACAGTGCTGTCTGGATTAAGAGAGATTCTGAGCACCAGGGTACAGTTTTTACAGCAACACAACATCCAGTTATTTGAATTAATTCATTTGTGATTGCATTGGATTCAGAAGTCAATATGACTATTAAAGTGCTATATTTCAAGTGAAACAATGCCCCCCCCAAAATACAGAATAAAATTAACTTCCCAAACTTCTCATCTAACAGTACGTGTGACAGTTATCAAAGGAAATTAAAGTGCAAAACCCCCCATCTTTTTCTGTTAAAGACATTTCTCATTGAGGAGCTTGCTTCTTGCATATTAATTCAGTAAGCTTCTGCTGTGTGATGAAAAAAAACAGAGAGGAAGTTTATAACAGCTGTTTATGTAGTTAAGAGTCAATCGACTGAGGAAAGAAATCCACTGATCTATAGATCCTAGGGAAAAAATGGTTGTGATTAAAAGCTGAATAGCTAAAAAGATGAAGAGTATATCTTCTACTGACACCAGAACTTTACCTTCTTTTTTTTTTTTTTTTAATTTTCTAATATGTTCCAGCTGAAGAGCCTGAGTTTCCCTGCTCGTAGCAACCACACAGAGGAACTCGTGGCATAATCACAGAACATAAAAGCCAATAATGGGGATTCAATTAGTGGTTTTCAAAGGCAGAGGAATTTTTTCTGCCAAATATCAAATTGTTCCTGCAGATAAGGCACCCGGCGCGTGTCACAACTGCCGATCTAAATTTTTCATGTCCCCACGTCGGGACAATTTATGTCATCAGCAAGGTCTGTTCAGTACATGGCAGAGAGCAAAGGCAGGAGGTGGGCTCAGCCTTACCTTCCACGTCGCCGCGTTGCGTCGGAAGTAGGCGAACATTCGCGTGAACCAGTTGTAGATTTCGTTTAGTGTTAGCTGTTTTTCAGGAGATTCCAGGATGGCCTTGTGGAGCAAAGCGATTGCAAGATCAGTTACCAGCACACCAGTACAAAACACGCTCACAGTTTTACTTTGCCAGATACAAAAAAAAAGGGAAGAAAGGAAGAATGAAAAAGAAGAGATTTGGAGCAAGAAATCGAAAGGAGGGTTTTCACAATATGAACTAAGATTAATGGCTGTATTTAACAGTTCAATGGCAAAATTCAAAATGGAATTATCTAATTGTTTTGAGTTTTTATTTCTGTTTCCTTACAGAAATATTAATTTATTAGTCATTCATAAAGCAGAATCAAAGAGAAATGCAAAACATTTCACTAGCTGATTAAAGCTCAGTAATTATTTAGAGCTCAGATTAATTCTAGGGATCAGAGATTACTGTAGCTTGTGATAATTGACTTGCCATCTTTAAACAGGCTCATTTTCACTGTTGTGTGAAATGAATTTCCTAATAATCACATCGTATTGTAATACTTAATCAAAAGCAATTATGTTATATATTGCAGTTCTAAAAACCCTTATAGTAAAGGTTTGAGCATTTGAGCATGCTTACACACCAAAGGTTTGAAAATCTATTTAATCCAGCACATATAGGGAGATATACTTTTTTCCCTAATCCAGCCGCGTGTGTTTGGCTCAGCTTACCTGTCTAATTAAAGATGCATACGTGAATGGTGGTCTAACTTCTGCGTTCTTATAAAATTCTTGGTTCTGGGCAATATCTGCTAAATAAGAGCAGTTGTTCTGTTATCATCACAGCCCCACGCCGCCGGGCCGCGGGTGAGCACGGGGGCTGTGCCAGCAGAACCCCGTTACCTGAAGAGATGGGGACGTTGTACTTGTCCGAGTACCGCCTCCGGATGGGTCCGACGTTGTGCATGCTCGTGGTAGTGATGACCGACGGTCCCTGCGTGACGGGAGTGATGGGCGCAGTCGGGGTGGTGGGAGTATGAGGTAAACTCTGCGGAGACGCCTCGGACGCGGTCTTGGAAAGCGTGACGCTCGAGACCAGATTCAGCTGCGGAGGGAAGGACGAGGGGGTCGTTACAAACAGCATTGCTGGATGGTTAAGGCATGCAGAGGAAACCCTCGATACTGGAGTGTCCCTCAGTTATGAGCAAACACTGCAGCTTCAGCACAAAGTGCTGCTGTAACATCTCCGTTAAGAGCCCGCAAAGGGAAATAAATAATAATTACGTATATACATTTCCAAATAGGTTTAAAAAACAGATCAACTTAGCCTGCTGCCTAAAGAACAAATCATGAATTTTTATCTAAACCTTAATAGGAGTCTCGCACAGTACATGATCATTTTAATATTTTACTTCAAGTTTCATTGTTTCACAGTCTAAACCCCACACCTCTCTGATTTCCATGCTATCATTATGCATGGCTTCTAATCAGTCTTCCTGGATATTTCATTGAAGGCATCAGGCTTAAAATAAAAGACAAGACTTTCCTAGGGACATGCTAGGGAGAAACACAATCTCTCTCTTCAGCATTTCAGCTTTTCTTTTTTTTTCCTCTCTGTTCATCCATTTTAAAAGCAAAGCCCAGAGTAGGTTAACACTGGAATAATTTAATTAATCACAGTGCATGAAATACTGTGAGCATTCAGCCCAGCACAAGTGGCACCACTCTGTTTTTCCCTCCTAGAATGGAAGGCATTGGTGTTACCTGCACGGAGCCTGGCCCCACTGGTGTGGCAGCGTGCCACAGCAGGCTGTAAAACACACCTGCCTCCAGGATTGGGTATCAAACCCAGCTCCAACCCGAGTGTTTTCGATACACAACCTATTTATATAACCAGCATCCACATTCCTCCCCAACCCTTTCTTTCTGCCCTACAACGTCCTTTGAAAGATGACGCCCCATCCCAATAGGCTGCTGCTGCTGAAGTATTTTAAACAAACAATCCAATCCCTTAACTATAACATCACAGAAGGCGACCAAGAAAAGGGCCCTTTGACTACTTCCACATTTCCTTCCCTTAGGCAGTTTCACAAATAATATTGGTGAAATCCTGACCCCACTGAAGTCGGTAGCAAAATTCCTACTGAATTTAACAGGGCCAGAATTTTACAACTTTTGTTCATGATTAAAATTCCTTTTTTGCTAGACATTAAACCTTCTGAGATGAAGGCAAGGCACACGACACAGCTATGCCGCCAAAATCTCATGTTTATCCATAAGGCACTGTATTAATTTTCCTTGTATGAAAATAGCCAGATAAGAAAACTCCTATTAGCATTCCTCATATGAGTTAATAGCCACAAATAATGTTTCTTTTAAAAAATAATAGGATTTATCCCAAACAAAGGTAGTGGAAAATAAAGAGCTGTAGTATTACAGAGAGGATACCAACACAAAAAGCCCATTGCCCACAGAAAGGGCTCAGCTGAGGGAAGATAAATTGTGATTGCTTGTCCTTCCTGACAGTGAGAAGGAGCTGAGGGAAACCCCAGCCACAAACTCCTGACACAGCCCCGATGCTGCTCCAAGGGAAAAAGATCGTGGGTGAGCGGCAGACCTGCAAACACACACCTTTCCCTGCAGGGGCCTACAAACTCCCTTGCCTTCCAGTGGGAAATATTTCACACTTTGTGGCAAAGCCGGGAAGGGTGAACACAGAGAGGGATGGAGAAGGTGGTGAAATGCATGATCCCAGCTCCAGCATCACCTGTCTAGAGGTTTAAACCCCCCTGGTGCCATGCACTGCCACCATGTGCCACCCAGTCTGCTCACTAACTGGCCTGATTTAAGGACACTGATTAGGGACATATATATAGTAATGTCTCCCTGTTATCCATCTATCCATCTATTACATACGATAAAAGGACCAGTGATGATAATAATAGTGCAACTGACAGGTCTCACCATGAAATTAAATCTACTGTATTTTATCTCAGTTTCTAAATGGACATTTTAACAGTCCAATAACTGCGAGGAAATCTGCATCAATTTTAAGTGCCCTTCTCAGCGCAGGCTCGGCAGCCGGGCCCTCCCGTTGGAAAGATCACTGCTCCTGCTTCATCATTACAGCTCCCAACTACTCCATTTCAAAAGAGCCCCCTTCCTTTTTCAGCATGTAAAAACTTAACATTTAATCTGTTTCTACTAGGGAAGCTTGAGAAAGGATCCACAAAGGTCAGCATTCCCTGCTTAAAGAATCTGAATCGAGTTAAATTTCTTTAGGCTTTACAGCATAGGTAGCAACGAGGAATAAACACAGAAGAGGACGAGCAAAGGGGGGGGGGCTTTAACAGGCTTGACAAATGACACTGTGATTCACACCCACTGCTGGGCTGCCACTAATAAGCTACAGAGGAAGCAGCCAATCTCAGCTAATTACCAGATAAAATTGTATTGTAAGGACTCTAATTAGGAGATGCTTATGGAGGTGATCTAATGATTAAACGCTGCATCCAAGTGACCCCACCATCAATGTGCAGTGGTGCAAGATGTCACCGGAATATTTTGTAGAAACAGTAATTTTATTTCAAGGAGGGGAGGCAGTAATATTTGTAATAATGGCTATGAGGTAAACTAATTAAAAGACAGTTCCTAAAGGAAGACTGTGGCTTTGAGCAGCTGTGGCCGTTCCAAAACAAAGTGCCAAATCTCAACAGAGGAGCTGCAGTCAAGTGGAAAATTTCTGCCTGACCTCTGCTCTCGCTATTAATTTGCAGGAAACCTAATGACACATATACATATTCCCACAAAATTGTTCTAATTGCTAATTTGCCAAAGGAGCCCAGTTTCCAAATTAAACATGACTGCAGTCTGTGAGGAAAGAGAGAACAAAAAGCTGGAACGCAGCGAGTCTGCCGCGTTTCACCTCCGACGACCATTTGTGAGCCTGAACCAACAAGTTAATGAAACACGACCTTGTCCATCGCTAGCGAAGTTTTTCCGTTTTCCGTGTTTTATTTGATGACACTCTCCTCTTCCAGCTGGGTTCCCCAAACCCGAGCCAGGGTGAGGGAGGAGAGGGCTGCACTCCCTCCACAGCCTTTCGCTGCCGCTTCCTTTGTTGCGTCGATAGCGCCAAGGCTGAAAAATCGGTTGTGAATTAGAGCAGAATAACAAATTATGAATGGTGTTGGTTTTGTTGCCATCTTGAATTATTAATCTGAATGGTAAACTATTAAATCTTAATATTGGCGTCAATTAGAAACGTGGAAGCGGCTGTGGATGACTGTGCAGGGCAAAGATCAGGGAGGGACTCGGCTGGGAGGGTTTCTTTTCCTGATGGAAACTCTACATGGTTTCTCCCTGTTTGCATTTGCTATTTAAAAACAAGTTACTATGATTAGAAAAGTTGTTCGCATGGGTATTTTGTACACAGGCTGTTTCCCACATACCGTAATTTTTGGATGAGTATCACTGCTGGCAGAGGGGAGGGAACCCAAGCCACAGAGTGAGCACTTCAACAAGCAAGAACTCTTGCACTGCAGCAATGTGGGCACTCAAGAGTTCACCCCTGCACCAAGAGTTAAAATGTTTTTGTAGTATTTGTCCTGGGAATGGGGGGAGGGAGGATTTCCTCCAGCCTTTGAAAAACAACCAAACCCAAAAATAAAAATTAAAAAAACCCAAAAAACCCACCAAAAACCAACCAAATCTCACAACAGTTGTTAAGTCCTAAAATTCGGCAAGTTCAATCACTGAACTTCGTTGATTGCTTTGTTCACTTTTGGTTTTTGAGAATATTTCCTCACACTGTTTTGACTTGGTCATTCATAACTGTCATAATTGTTTCAGTGCTCAATATCCTGCTTAGGACTTTATTATTAACCTTCCCTTTCAAGAAATAGACATGTCTCCCTATTAAAGGTGAAAACAGAGTAATTTGCTTTTTTTCTTTATATATAAACAAGGCAGAGGTAACCCATGCTATTACCCGGTTTAAAAAACCAGATTTCCAGTCAGTGGCTCTCCCACTAGGACTAAGTCTCATTTCTTTTTGTGTAAATATTTTACATGACAATAGTGGCTGCGCATGAAATAGCATTGAAACTCTTTTAAAAAAGGGGAAAAAACGTTTCTAAGGGTCACAGTGAGGCCATACCCAGTGATTCCCCTGCAATGGGTGCTGCTGCTCTGGGCCCAGCTGGGGCTGGGGACTTATCTGCACTGAGCTCCTGGGACTGAAATACTCTGGAGAAAGAAACTCCTTTTCTTGACACTGAGGGTGAGAGAGAGAAAGTGAATACTGGGTCTAAAACTTTGTTCATTGCTGTGTCTTCCTCTCCCTGTTTCAGCCTGGACACATCAGTGCATTGGATGCAGAGCCTGGCAGGCAGCAATCACTTAGCAGGTGTTGTTATTGGCAGGAATACTAAGGAAACTGAAGCTGAGGAGTGAGACTTAATGAAAACCAGTATATAAAAACAGCTTTTGTTGTGCTTGAGAATCTCTCTTTATTGCTGCATATCGTTATTTTTTCAAACTATAAAGTATGGCTACAGCAGCTAAAATGCTCAGTCATTACCTCAACAGTTAAAAGACTTTTTTTTTTAATGCTTTGTTATTACAGTTGCTAAAAACAGTATTTCAAAACAATCATAACTGCTATGGTTATGGTAAAAAAAATACATTAAAGAAGGGATATCTAACAGTGCATCTTATTTAAAGTGCCAGAAGGGCCTTTAAAAGTTTTCTGTCTATTTTTAAAAGATAGTTACAGCACCTAGTATGAAGAATTACTTGTTGGTTGATGCTTTTTCCTTCTCCTTCCCTTCCTATGAACTTCGAAACAAGTTAATCCTCCCAGAAGAAAGCACATTTCCATTTGAAGCTATTATGCTGATGGCTAGCACCGATGAAAACAGCAGGTCGGGGGGGTACCTTAATAGCAAAACCAGGATGACAGTTCTTGAGAAATCGCTGTTCCGGCTTTTGTGTTGTGGTTTTGTTTTTTTACCTTGAAAAAAAGTTCACCTTACCAAAACACGTCACAGCTTATTCTGCCTCATGGCTTTGTTCTCACTTTACTCAGGCCCCTCAGTCCCACCAAAACAACACGTGTAGCACGGATGGGAACAGCGCTGCCTGCTCCAAGTGCTGAGCTCTGAGATAGCTCCCTTGTCTTTTGAATTGCTGCCATTGAGCATTTCCATTATAAAGCTGGGTGTTTTTAAAGGTGATCCTGAGCGCTGCCCCAGCTCCTGGGATGTTCCCCTGCACCCCAGACCCCTTCCTGCCTGCCCAGCAGCTCCTGGGGAGCAGCACCAGACACCGACCGCACCTCCCTGCCCACGTATCTGCCAATGATTTGGGCCATCACCACTACGCCACACAGGAATGTGCTTAAATCTCCTCGACTTTAGTAGGACTAGAGAGCTTTACTGAGCAGATTTCTTGGTGGGCTGAAATGCAGGGGCTACTCCACCACCCCTGCATAAGCTCAGAATTACTGCAAAGAGCTAAAGACACCCAAAGGTGGGGATGGGATGGGTGGACATGGCTAAATCAGACAAGCAACCCTACCCCAGAGCTGGGTGAGTTTTGAATTGATGAACAACCCTCAAGAACTTGGCTGTGGTCCAGCTGGTCCAACACCACACACTCAACTACTGTCTGAAGCCCAGAAGACAAAGATGGCACAAGTGGTCAGTGTGGATGACACATGGCACATGGTTAACACAGATGCTCTTGTACCCTCTTACCTGCCAGTAACAAAATAGTTTAAAACAAGCTTTAAGATCCTTTAAGCAGAATAAAAACATTTCCTCAGTCATGAAAAGGCTGCAACTTTAAATCCCAGCTCACTGCTATGTTTGGATTTGCAGACGCCTTTTCCTTTAAAATCACCAAAGTACTGTAATATATTAGTTCTAACACACACCTTGCATTTAGTTACGTTGGCAGAAAAAAAAAATTAATTACTGGATGTAAAGACTACTTTGCAGTGCAATAATGGTCATCAGATCTTTTTACCAAAGTCCTATCCCACTGAGTTGAAAGGACGAGGGTCTAGCAGAGTCTATGCAATGCCTGTGTATTTTTTTCACTAGGAAAGCACAATTTATGCAAAACACTATACTTCTACATTTTATAATTAATTTTCAAATGCTTCACCTATACATATTTTAATAATTTCTGATTTATCAGATGGTATCTATAATAAATTTTTCTATATTTCAATAAATGAAAAGAAGGCAGTTTCAATCCAACAACAGAGTGCCACACAATATAGGCCTGTCAGGCACCAATTTTTACTTCTAACATGTAAGTTAAAGGATAAGGAATTTATAATGCTGCCTGTGAACGAAACCACTTTTCATACACAAATGCGATCTTTTTTTTTCCAAAGGGTAATACAACAGTACATTTACATAAACTAATCCAAACAATCTATGTATTTGACAATGGCAAACCTCACACAGACTGCCTATTGTTGGTTTACATCTTGGAGTTCTTTATGTTGGCTTGTAACACTGCTCTAGCTGTCAAAGGTTTGACTTGGACTCTAAATAAATGGTTATAGAAGTGCTGTGCAGCGATATTGGACTTCTTTGCAAAAGAAAACCTGCTGTGTATGAATTCAAAAGCTATTAATTTTTCAGTCAAAAATATTCATGCCTATTTCTTTTAATAAAGAAACACTGTGCTGAGCAACTGAGAGATAATGTTGACTAGTGGTACAGAATTTTCAATAGAGCAGTTAAAAATAAATTTAGTAGGAGGTCCCCAACAAAGCTATAATTTTCCAGAATGTAAAACATTTTTAATACTAATCAAGACAGCCCTTTTCCCCCTGCGTTCACAGGTTTTTTTCCTCTGCTTTTCCCTGTTTATTAGCTGTTAACACTAATCTTCATGGCGACACCGCCTGGTATCTCCGTAGCCTACAAGACCCTCCAAAGCTCCCTGCCCTCGGCGGCCCGGCATCGATCACGAGCAGCCTTGCCAAACACCGCTCGCCTTCTGATGATTTCCTCCCTTCAGTTTGTAATCCTTCCTCCTGAGGGGCACTGCTGTTATGAAAGGCCTCAAGGCAGAGCGCTTTGAGACTCCCAGATTATTCCGCTGTTTTAATTTTTAATCCAGTAAGAGCTATAGAAACCAAACCTCCTCCCCATTCTGTTGGGTCTACACACTTCGCCAACAATGCGCTGAAGCATTTGCATTTGGGCTGGGATGGATGTGAGGAACTAGAAGAATGCTATTTTTATAGACACTGCCAGTAGTTTCTACTCTAGAGGGCTGATGTCCACCAGACCAAGCAATTTTAGGCATCTCAACAGCTTAAAAAGAAGGATTTGTACCTACCACTCAACTCTCTCCAAAAAGGCAAGGAAGTTTCCCGTTGACTATGACATCTGCTCCAGTGTTACTGAATAGCCTGCAATTTTCTATCTAGTAGCCTCCCTATGCACTTCTGCAGCCATTTACTTCCAACTACATGGAAACTGAGAAATCCTTTTCTAGTAAAAATGTGTGCGCGAAGTGTTTAATGATTTTATGTTCTCTATCTCTGTAATGCGTTCTGTTTCAGACATTAATTTTGTCTACCAACTGCATCTTGGCAGGCTACCATATTTGCTGGGTTAATAGTCTGACTCCTTTTTATTTCTATCACCATAAATCACACATATATGGGTGTGTGTTTGCTTTATTTATAGAAAAAAAATCAGTCAAAACAGATAAACCAATACTTTGTCATTATGCTGCATCATTGCATATTGATTAAAATTGCTGGTACTAACTATAGATTGTCAACGCTCAATTAATTTTCACACAATGACTCAAAGCAAAATCAAATAAAGCCAGTGTACCTTTAAATCTTACAAATCTTAAAATCAAGAAGCAAAGCACTCTCTCCATTTTGAATAATCATTGGAAGCTCCCAGGAACATTTTCAGCATTAAGAGGCTGATAGAAAACAACAGCTGAAGAAGAGTCATGTCAGTCGGGGAAGGAGATGGGGGATTTTGCTGGTTTTGGGGGTAACCAAGAGTTTTCTTGGGCTGCAAAGCCACTTGCTTCCCCTACTCCCCCCTTCTTCAAAGAGCAATCTGGGGTAGAGGAGGTTTCCCTTCTCAGTTTCAACAGTATAAAACCTGATACCGGGTAACTGTGATTATCATCAGAACGTGCAGTTAGAGTCACTTCTACAGTAAATGTCTGTCAGACCGGGAGAAAGCAAAATAAATATACTGAATATAATTTAATTACAACTCCTTCCTAACGCTTCCTAAGATTTCATCCAAGTCAGACTGATGCAAAGTGACTTACATGAGGCCAGAAAAAGGCCCAATGCATCAGCTTTGGAACCAAACTGGACTTTGAAACTCCCTGAAGAGAGTGGGATGACAAAACCCGGCTGCACTTCCCATCTCCTCCCCACGCCCGGCTCTGAAATGGGCCAGGCTCCACAGTGTGGGCTCCAGTGGGGAACAGGAAAGAGAGGTTTGTTGTGAGGTTTGGTTTTTGCTTTCAGCACAGTTCAGTACTTACGGGCTGAGGGGTGGCTTTTGGTTCAGTTGACTTCACATGCAGGTGTGTCATCATGGCTTGCAGGCGCTCTTTATCTTTTGCAAGCTGGAAGGGGAGAGAGAAAAAAAAATATCCTCTGTTAGTCGTACAAATAAAACCCAGCCTCTGCTTATTCCTAATTAAACAGCTGGCACCGAGGCATGAGACAGAAGAGTTTTATTGCTGAGTAGTTTGGAAATTGTATATGGGCTATTCGTGAGGTAAAGCCAATGTGTGGTGCTGGGTGTCACCATTTCCCAAAGCAAAATGCATTAGCCCTCGAGTGAGAAGAGCTAGACCTGCTGGCACCAAGAGCTTCACTCCAGCCTTGACAGCTAAAAGACAACAGTGAATCATGTTTATTAACCAGCCCCACTCCAGCTCGGGAGGCTCAGCAGAAGGAAAGCAAGGCAGCGGTTCTAGGATGCGTTTTCCTTCTCTCGGAGCACAGAACAAGTAGCACAGATGGGCTGTGGCTTTACATCAACCACAGGCATTGTGGCACATGCAACGAGCACAGCTGGGGTGGTTAACCACATGAGGCACCTCCACAGGGCTCTGCAGGCAGCCTTGGGTGCAAAAGCACCTTGGTTTGACTTGAGAAGGTGGCAGAGCCCCCAGTGGGGCACCCTGGGAAGCAAGGCTGGGCACCTGAGCAGGGCCACCCTGAGCATGGGGCAGGAAAGGCTGAAAGCAGCAGTAATCATCCCAAACTACTCATCTCTGGGCACCCAATGCCACAGGACTCATGTTGTCATCCTTGCACGTCAGCCACTTCAGGCCCAAGAGTTGGGGTGAAGGCCCTGCTCTCAATGTCTCCTGTATTTTATGGTTGAGACCCACACAGCTGGAATCTCTGGATCACTGGTATGCATCCATAGCCTGGTCAGCTTCCCAAAGCCTTTCAATGCACGGGACAGACACTAAATTTCATTATTTTTGGAAACAAGGAATTTTTTTTCAATGTGTGAATGGGACTTTTTTTTCCAGCTGCTCTTCAAAAATAATTACAGTGGAAAAATTTTAAGAATACTGATGAAAAAGGAGTGTTGTTAACCTGCATGCTGAACATAAAGGTTGCTGCTTCCAGGAGGACCCGAATCAGGTTCTTACAAATGCCATTTTTTGCAGAGCTTAGTTTTTGCTTTAGACAAGCCAGATTCCTGGTGCCAAGAGGAGAACTGTGCTCACATTCCAGCAAAACTTAAAACAACCTGCCCACCTTATCACCGTCATCTGTTTGTAGCAGTAAAGTGGGGCTAAGTGTATATAAAAGGAGAGTTGATCATAAATCTCCACTCATAACCTAATGACCAAGGTTGTCCTGCTCTTTGCAAGGCGAGGAGTTTGAGATTGTGCCATGATGGGATAAACTTGGCTCTGAAGTTTCCAAGACAGGAATGAAATAAAAGGAAAAAATGGTGTCACACTGCACTTTTCAAATGGCTCCTCTTCTTTTGGTCAAAAACCTCAATGGCAAGAGAGAAAACCTGACAACTATGGCAGACCTCCTGCAATCTCATCCTGATCTGAGCTGGACACTTCACAGGAGAGCTGAGGGCAGTGACAGGCTCTTATCTCAGTGCTGCAGCAGGAACTTCTCCCACTGAGAGTCCTCTGAGAACCTCTCCAGAGAAAGGAGAGGGCTCACCCTCAGCTGCTGTGCTTCATACAAAACAAATTAAGCCAAGAAATAGCTGTGCTCTCCGCGCAGCTCTGTTGTGCAATCCCTCATTCCTAGCAGTCTCCGGGCACACGGGCTGCTTGGCGGGGTCATCTGTGCATTAAATTTTGGTCTGCAGGCTACTGCAGAAGAACAACATCTCGTAGCCAAAATAAATAAAAGGCAGGCACCTGAGAGCTTCCTGCCAGCCCCGGCGCGGCGGCAGGAGGGGATGGCACCCGGGCAGCACCGGGCACACCCTGCCGTGCTTCCTCCGGCCCCCGCGGCGAGGGAGAGGGGAGAGGGAGAGGGGAGAGGGGCACCTCCCTCCCACTGCCAGGGTCCTTGTTTGTAGTGTTTCCACTCATCGTCTCAGCAATGCTTTTAACGCCGAATCTGGTGGATGGAGGTTATTAAAGATCCTCTCGACATTTCAGGCAGACACACGCTAGCATTTTGTCATAGTCTAGGAATTCAAACACTCACCCAGTTAGGCAGGAGTTTAAATTATGAAAAATAGAGGTCTCTCGGTTTCAAAGCACTGAAGAGAAGTAAAAAAATCTGAAGAATTTCTTTAAACTGTTTTTCCCTTAGGTCAGGAAGCAGGAGTGATATAAAACTAGAGTGTCACTAGTAGCCCCTCTGGTCAGTGGGGTCAAACAAAAGAAGCCATGGGGGATTGCTCAGCCACTGGTGGAAGCAAATTCTCACTGGTGGCAATCACTGGAGTGTAGATGGTCCAGAAATGGGAATTAATAGTCAACAGGCAGGAAAATGCTCTTGATCTACTGATAATGTTGTTGGGCAAGGACAGTTCTGACATGGAGGTAAGAATCTGCTCTGTACATGGGCCTGAGGAACTCAACATGGTCCCATCTGAAGCTTCCTTCTTTCTTCCTATACCCACTGGAAAGCTCTGCATGGTGGGAGTTTTCAGACAGCCATCCAGTTCTCCATGATTTTGTGAGACTTCCTTCACCTCTGGATGTACAATGTGTGTGCCTAACTATGGTTCCACCAAAAATACATCCAGAGGAAGGTACAAGCCTTGCAAATGTGGACACCAAGACACACAGCCTGCCCTAGAGAGGTTAAATCCTAAAACTATACCAGTAGGAAAGGCAGGAGAGGGAAGCACAGAAAGCAGAGGCCAGTAGGGGCTCCAGACAAGGCAGTGACCAAGGAGCAAGAGGAAAGGCATTAGAAACACAGATGATGAAGAAATTGTACGGGAGGAAAACCACCCAAAAAAAAAAAATAAAGACAAGAATCAGGAATGGGAAAACGAAAACCCAGTGAGGGCATTCAACAGGAACAGGAGAGCATTTCAGCAGCAGCATTTTGGACAGACCAAGGACAAAGGAGAAGGAAGCCAGTCACAGGCAGTGCAAGAGGCAGCCAAAACAAAGCCCTCCCATTCCGTGCCTGGCTGGTCTGTGCACTAGAAAGGTTTAGAATCCATGTGTCAATGGATGCTGCAGGAAAACAGACCCAAGCAGTGTTTTCACTGCACTGGAAATGGCCAGCTGCCTTCGTTTTCTTCCATTAGGAGACACTTCTCTAGATTCATCACAGCCCTGTTGCTATCCTGAAATGTTTTTCCACTCAAAGGTAGCAAAATGGATATCCTATTCCAGCTAACAACTAGCTAAGGACAGGGGTATGTACTGTTTTACTCAGCAGTACAATTTTCACTATTTATAATGGCAAAAAATGATCTTGTCAAGATGGTTTAAACAAAGCAAAATGTGAGAAGATTTCTACCTTGCCTGTGATTTTTTGAAGTATGTTTGTGATGGAAATGCTAAGACCAAACTTCAAGATTTCTGCAAAGGGGCATTTGCAGTCAAACACAAAACACATTTGACCTGTTTCTTTCCAAAGTGTTGATTAAAAATTACTTTACAAGATATTACACTTATCTCTAACACTGACAAAGCTATAATGAGTAAAATAAGCATAATCAACAACAACTAAAGGATAGCATTTGGGTCCATCACACTCAAAACCTGAAGTATATCCCTCAGGTGAAATGAATTTTTTTGATGGAGCTGTACATGCTTTAAATGGTGGGGAATGTAGATCTTGCCCTGGTGCTGGACCCTGAAGCTGGTAATTCCCACCTGCACTGTAAGGAAAAGCTGCTCACCAGTGCTGCTGATCAGGGGCAAAGGCTGTGGGTCCCTTTTGTATCTAACTCACAAAACTCAGTCTGCAGAGGGCCTGTCATCACTCTGTTGGTAACTGCCTGAGGATCAGCTAAGTGGTCCTCAGACCACGTCACTGAACACCCCACTGCTGGGCACCACACGTAACTTTTGTTATGGTTCTGTGCAAAAACAGGCCACAGCCAGGCAATCTAGGGACTGGAGGGCAAATCCTTCCACATAATTAGGGGCTTTTCTGAACTATCAGAGGACTGACAAAGTATGAAAGGAGAGGAAGAAGAGGGAAGCTGCAGGTAAATTTCAGAAGCTGGACCACCCTCGTTTGCACCTGTCCTTGCTGGCCAGTGCAGAGATGGCCTCGCTCTGTTATCAACACTCCTGCCTAAATCAGGCCTCCAGTTCATCCTACCTACCCTGTTTATATGACTGTGAAACCCAGAACTTTCTGGCCTCACACCACTTTGAAATTATGGTCTTCTCTTGTGGACCTTATGCTGCCTTCCCTTGCAGTGACTCTGAGCACTGTCACACTAAATGGGTGTGAAGCTGTAACTGTAAGTCATTTAGAGCAATTAGCAGCATGCACTGCTGATAAACCTTTCAAAAATATTGGCATGGGCTCAGGAAGAGGTGGGAATCAAGTCTCTCTGTCCTGTCCCTGTCCAACACAGTGCATCCTCCTGTAGTTCCATTCCCAGGGACTGTGGGAGAGAAGGATTAATGCTTTTCAAGCTGACTGTAACTGAAGAATCTAGATTTACCTTCAGCCTCAATATTACTGCACCTTGGTGAAAGATTAGCTCATATCTCAGTTTACCAGGAAGACTGTAGATTTTTATTTTTCTTTTCCTAATTCCCAGGGAACTTGTTAAAATAACAGACCATTTCTCATAACATTTTGTGCAAGACTCTGATATTTTATGACTAGTAGTTTGATTTTTATAAAACTTGTATTAAAATAGTTTATATT
>NC_052027.1:4124148-4264148 GCF_015832195.1 Motacilla alba alba | reverse complement strand
CACTTGATCTAATTATTTTCCATCGAGACACGAGGAAGAAATTTCACTACAAATGGGTGACGATTAATATTACATTAGAAAAAAAAATATTGCACTATTAAAATGAAAGCAGAGTTATACATTCAAGGCACATTTCAAACCGACACCCAAGGCTGACAGCCCTTCAAGAATCCCAGCTCACACATCTCAAAAGATTCTTCAATAACAGGGTTGGGTTTAAGCTTATATGTCAGGGCACAATGCAGCCCTTGTTTACCACCATATGGAGGTGCACACACAGAATCCTCCAAAAGTAAAGAAAGCAAAGGCTTAAAAGGCAGGAGTCAAGAGCCTCCCTTTTGACAAAAGTAGCCTATTTCGACAGCTGATTCCCTCCTTTAAAAGCACACAGCACACATAAAATAAATACAGGTCACAAAAATTAACAAATCATCATAACTGTCTAATACATCCTGGGCTGGCTGCGGAAAAACAAGATCATTTTGGATTTATATCTCTAAGTATGGGATTTCCTGGACAGCTAATATCCACAAACAATCAAACACAGAGGACCATGAGAAAGAAGCAGCGTTATTTCAAATTTGAGCTGAGAGTCGTGATTTTTAAAGGGCTGAAACAGGAACTGGAGTTGAAATCTGAAGCAAGTAAATTCCTTTACTAGGCACTGATGGACACTGCTGTGTTTCTCTTGGCCTTGGCAAAGGCTTTTAGGTCACTGGGTTTGGGATATTACAGCAGACAAAAATCTTTGAACCACAGAAACTTCAAAAATGACAAATAACTCGAATCTCTCCCCCATGCTCAAAAAAAGAAAAAGCCCTAATGATAATTCTCTAAAAAGAGTCAAACCTTTTTATGAGACCTGTTGCCAATATTAGTGCCACCAAATGATCTCATCTTTCATTCTGGCTAAATTCCAACACACAATTTCATTAACCCAGGTACTGCAGGTGATAAAACTCATTTTTCCCTAAAGAGACAGCTAAAAAGTACCAGTTATACATTTATGAAGTACCAGCAATCAAAATTATGGATTTTCTAAAAGGTTTTTAACTACTTTTATTGAAAGGAAAATCGCTGTCTCAGACTTTTGTGACACTATTGCTAATAATAAATTTTACCATTTAGACATCGCAGTAATATGGTAGACAGTGTCAATAAAAGTATGAAACAAAGATGATCCCTGCCTTTTAAGGAATGCTTTCTGATTACACACCGGAAATTATAATGGGAAACATAAACTAAGTGCACCTTTAAGAGAGGAAAAAAGGGGATAATGCAAGGCGATGGACCTTGCTACATATATCCCATCAGCAGAAGAATTTAATATATATATATGAGTGTGTGTGTGTGTAAAGCATGTATGAAAATAAAATAGAAATAAAGTTACAATATTGAAGTAAATAAAAATATTAGAATAAATAATGGCCTAATGACAATTGTTAATGACTGTTAATACATACACAATAAAATACATGATAACAATTAAAATACTAGGAAAAATAACAATTCAAATAATAGAATAAATAATAAAAATTAAAATATTTTTTAAAAAATTAATTAAAAACGATCAGCTAGGAATTCAGGGGGTTATTTGGAGTGGCCTGCTGCTCGCCTGCCCGGGAGGGGCAGGAGCGGTGCCGCGTCGGGGATGCCGCTGCTCTCGGGGATGCTCCCGGTGCCTCTCCCGCTCCCAGCAGCATTCCCGGGAGCACTAGAGGGCACTGTGGGATTTGGGCCACCCCGGCCTCCGCCGCCGCGGGGGTCCCGAGCCCCTGCCCGGCCGGGGGCGGCTCGGGAGGCCGCGGAGGCAGCGGGAGCCGGCTCCGGAGCGGCACCGGCCCCGCGCCCGCCGGGCTCGGCACCAGCGCGGCCGCGGCCCCCGCACGGGACGGGGCCGCAACCCGCAGATTCCCCTTCCCCCGGGGGGGCCCGGCCGGCCCTAGAGAAACCCGAAACACCCACCCACAGCCCGGCCCTTCCCTGCCCTCGCTGCCTGCGCGATTAGGAAGTCCGCGCCGTGCGGATGATTTCAGTGCAGAACGCCCTGCCATGCAAAACGAGCGCAATTAATGCCTTTGAAGCAATTTATGATTTCCGGCCTACTTCAACATGTATTAGCATATACCTGGTTTCTTTAATATACACTTTGTTTTTCCAAAACCACAAACATAGTTGCTGGAATTTCATGTGGAAGTGCTTAAGGGGTTGAAAGTTAACACCTTTGTGAGCCGAGCAGTCTCACAGTTGCTGCTAAACAAAAGCCTCTTTGTAGAAGCTTTCTCGAAATGTTTTCTTAACATGTTCCAAGTAGTTTTAGGCAGGCAACTAAAGTAAACAAGATGTTACCATGATAAAAACACTTGTGAAAACATTACAGAGTGCACTTAGTAGTTTCTTTCACATAAACTCCCCTTCGTTTCATCAAAGTTAAATGCACATGAAGCAGATTACCAGCATCACTGCAACACGGGACTGCCACATCTCTCCAAAGGTCTGTGTCCTTTCTTTTAAAGAATATGTTTGATTTAAAAATGCTACAGCCAGGATTAAGCACGTCTAACCCACAATCAAATTACAGGGGGAAAAAAAAAGGGAGGGGTGAGGAATAATAAAACCCTATTCAGTCTTCTGAATTTTTTGCCCTGGCTACCCTGCTGAATAAGCCACCCTCCCTCCAGCCGGGATTTCCTGAACAACTTGCTGTATAAGGGGTATATATTCCTATCTTCCACGGTCTTTAAACACATGCAAATGAAATCAAGTATATAGTCAATTTTGCAGGAAAGTCGCTCCATGCTACTAATTGCTCCTTTCCCGCCCTGGTTAACAGGCCAGACACGTGTGCACCCTCCAGCCCTCACCTTGCTCCCTGCAGCCTGGCAGAGGCCACAGGGTCACCGCCCTGAGACTGGACTTGTTTTTGTTTTTAGGCTCAGGGAGTGTTCTGGAGCACGCAGGGTGCTGCTGTTTCATTAGGCAGAGCAGCAGCCCCTGCTGCTATCAGTTAGCTCTAACTGATACCGCATCACATGATAACCAATGGCTGATGGATTCGAAACAGAAACGCAGCACAACGAGGCTAAGACTGCAACTTATTTCAAAAAGAAACGGGGAAATAAATGCGTACAATAGCCCGTGTATCTGCTGGTTCTGATAAGCATCCTCCTGTTGGCTGTGAGTGAAAGACAACTAGGATCGTTATTTGTACAGTATTTATCTTTGAAATCAAGGGCCCTGTGGTGTACCTCACCTTGGGAACAAACACTACAGAATGATCACAGAAGAGTGTCAAATCTCTGGTTTTGATTTACCAACAGTTATGATATTTCTTCCTCAGGAGGAAAAGAAATGAACCATGTTTTAGACCTGCGAGTCCTTTTTTCTCCCTTAACTGAAGAATCATTTTATTGGCATACAAGGCCTTCATTCCACATACAACTTCTCTTTGCCTTTTCACAAGGTAAGTGAAATTAAGCAATACTCGATACACAGGCTGTATTTCACTTGGTAAACAAGAGCTTTTCCCTTGAGGGGCCATCAAAAGAGTGTCACAGATTACACAAGTATCAGAAAGAAAACTTCAACCATCTACCTGGTATCTTTTCATTGAGTAATGAATTCTGATAAATGGCAACATAATTTTAAGGACAGATGCTCCACAGGAGACATGGAAGGCTACAGGATTTTATGAAGCTACACTCACTTCTTAGCAGTGTCAATACACTGCTCAGGGACATCCATTTCTGCATTTGTTCTGGGTTAAATATCACTCTGAACAGTAAGGCTTTGGACACTGCAGCATTTGGATAATGAGAAAATTTACACGAGGTGATAAGTTTAGGAAGCTCGCACAAGACGCTTCTGTTGAAAGCTTTCAATGGAGGCAAAAGCTAGACTGACAGTGAAAAAACTAGAACTGATGGAGCAGCTTCAAGTCCAACCTGAGCTGGTGACAGTTTGCAGGTTATCCCTAACTACTGACTGCTGCACGTTATCTCCTCCAGGTGAACTGGGTCTATGTACTGAAACACCTCCAAAATACCACATAAAAAACCAGCCCTGCCTCTACCCGTGCTTGTGATTAAGAGCTGTGTTTTCTATGCATGGCCACCTCAAGCAGAGCACTCAAGATTCCCATGGAATCTTCCTGAAAGCAGCTGCTCTCACCTGAACACAGGACTAGCACAGGAAGCAAAGGTGGCACGATCTGACCGTATGTGACCACACACTTTATTCTGCTATCTAAGGCTACCACAGCACCTTTCCCTTGCACTTACAGCAGTAAATTGAGAATTGTTTTAAAGGTCTAAATGCTATAGTATGGCATATGAATATGAATGAGCTGGCAAGTATGCCGAGATTAGCATTTATTTCACTTAAGTGAACAACAGGATGAATTACAAGGAATGAGGCCACCCTTCATGGAAATTTATAGCTAGCACCTTCTTATTTTGTAATCCTCTTGTAATGAGAACCTTCTCATTACTGTACCATTCCTCATGTGTAACATGTTTATAGTGGGACCAGCGCCGCTCCTACAAACCCAGGAGGGTTTTGCCAGTGGAACCACAACTGGTCCATTCCATTCTGAGAGCAAAACCCTATCTGTATCATCTAACATCACCCAACAAACATCCTCTGCTTGCTTTTGCCCTTCCCTCCCTCACATAAAAATCCAGGGAACCACCCCAGAAACAGCAGGTACAGCTGAACCTTTTGGGACTAAGTCTACTTATTCATCCTGAAGAACCTCATGTATTTATGTGGACTAACTTCATGAGATGGCTACTCTGAATGGGAGAAAAGTTTGTCCCTTTGTGCATTGCTTGGATGGTTGGTCTTCAGTGATCTTACAACTGACCAGCCACAGAACTTGAGCAAAGATCAGGGACAAACCTTCAGCAACCTGGATGCACCCACAGCACGTGTGTACCTGGTGTCCTACCCAGACAAAGAACTCTTTTGAGTTTGGGAACAGGGGTGAGGTTGATGGTTTGGTTGTGGAGCAGCCATGTGTAAGCTATTAGGGCTCTGAGGTCCTTCCCTGCATCAGGATGCACGCACTACCACACACTAGTCCATAATGCACTGTTTATGCAACGCGTAAAATTGTGTTCTTTGGCAGCAAGGAAAAGGTCTGCAGCAAACTGCAGGGGCCCAATTAATATAATTATAGTTTATTTTTAGTAGTGTAGACTTTGTTCATTAGTTACTTATTTGACATAAATTAAATTTCACGTGATGTTCTGCAATTCTCTGTTCAATTATGGAGTTAATTTAAGACTAGATTTCTAAATTAAAGTGAAATCAAGGTTAAAACAAGGTTTTATTATTTACATGATCGATACTGCAACTTAAAAATTATTTAAATAAAATAAAGAAAAAAAGCTGCGGAACTGCAAATGCTATTTTATAGCAATACACTGAACAAGACCATAATTTCCCCATGGGGCTAATTTACTATCCCCTGTTAAAACGTTCTTGAGCCTGATCCAAAAGCCACTGAAGTGAAAGGGAGCTCTCTGTTGACTTCAATGGGCTTTGCATCAGGCCCAGGGTGAGTGACAGCACACAAAATTTCAAGGCATGCTTTCTGTACAATGCAAGTGCCAAAAAAACCATCCTTACTTTAGGAACGACTGGAAGTCTTCACATACTGCTTCACAGCCCGGCCATTTGCATACGCCGTGTCCGTACAGCGGGTGGCTGTGTGAGTGCTCCTCGTGGGATAAACTGGAGGGGAGAAAGAGAAGAGAGAACAAGTGCTGTAAACTGAAGGTACTGTAACAATTCATCCTCACAAAGACTCCTAAAGAGCAGCAAACACCAGATCCTGAAGCATCCCCACCATCTCACGGTACCCGCCTGACTCTTGTCCGTGGTTTTTCAAAACAGAATTAAATACCATTTGCAGTGTGAAACATGTGTCATTCTTACTTAGCTATCCTCCTACATTTCATTCATTAATTAAGAGGTTTGTAAAGAATTTAAATTAACACGGACGGGGGAGAAATCATTTGACAGACCTGCTTAATATCCTGCTTGATACTTTGCTAAAAAATTTATGAACATTGCATATTTACAATTCAACTTCATCGAGAAGTCGTCTCCATACAGCAGTGTCCCACTACACCACAACACAGCCGGACCTGAGGCTTTCCTCATGGCTACAGAAAGGAAAAGCATCAAATTTGCAGTCTTGGCTTTCCCACCATGTTATTTATTTACTGGGTTGGGTTTTTTTCTGGTTGTTTTTTTTTTCTTCTTCTTACAGGCTGTTTCACTGCACAAATACGGCCCCCTTACATCCCAAGAAAGAAGATTTGAGATGTATTTTCAAGTGCAAAATTCACCATAAAGAAGAGGGGGCACACAATCAAAGGATTCCTCAGCACGAGGGGTTAGTGGGGGCTATTAACCTTGCCTAAGATTGGGTAGGAACGTCACAGAGCCTCCTAACTACTGAACCCAGGGTTAAAGCAAAAAATTCATATGAGCACTAAGGGGTTAATCCTTCAGCGGGATTCCAATCAATACGTAATGATTTGGCTGCACTGATCCAAGTCATGAGACGCTTTGATCCAGGCCATGTGGTGCTCAGGGAAATGTATCTGTTGCACTCACTGATGAACCATATTCTAAAATATCTTCTTTATTTGACTTCTGCATGGAAACTTCCTAAGGAAAGGAATTATTTTTTGCAACAATCTCCATAACCTTAGACGACTTTAAAAGCAAAATGTCAAAATAATATTGAAATCTCTATTTTATGCTCACACATGTATGTATTTTTCATGGCAAATCTTTTTTCTACAGTATGTCTGTGCTGTATTACGGACTTCAAACATACACAAAGGATATGAACACATACCAGCATCTAGGTGTGGCTTTTATGACTTACTTCATCCTGCATTACAGGTAACGTTATGGATAAATGCCTACTTTTTGTCATTTAACTTTTATACACACTCGAAAATGCTGGTTTATTCTTCTTCTATAATATTATCTGTCTGTGCGCTCTGACAAAATTGTGCTCCTGTATTATTTCAGATGCACTGGGTAGCCAGATCCCTGTAAATACACTCCTGAGATGTCATCCCAAATGCAAACTAGTTGGAAGAGAAACTCCTGCCCAGATTATGCTACTTTTGACTTTAAGCCCAATGAGAATCTGAAGATTACTGAAGGTGTTTTTAAAAATTATTTTACATTGAAAAAAACAATTTAAAAAGTACTGACTAGAAAAGCTAGTATGAGTTTTACATGAATCTAATTAATTATTTCATTAATATCTTTTTTTTGGCTGTTTACAAATAGTCCTTCAAGCATAAATACTTATATGTGCAAGGTAATTTCCTAAAAAAGAAACAACAGTAGGTGAAGAGCCTTACAAAGTCCTTCTCTATATACAAACACTAGACTGGTTTAACTGAATCAGTCTTTTAAAAAATGTTCAAGTGAGGAGAATCTCTGTAAAGTTTTTAAAAGAACTAAGGAACTGATGCATTATTTGCAAGGAAATTAAAAGAATGCTAAACCACACATTTCCTCAGCTAAGGAAGAGGCAGAATGGCTGAAGAACACCATGCACCGAAGCCAAAGAGGCATATGGTCAAACATCCTCTATATACATCCTAAAATTCAGAAAATAATAGGGCTTATCATCTGTTTCTGTACCTGGATACAGCAAAGGGTGAGAAAGGAGGCTTTCATGTTAACACTCCATCAAAGTCCATAAAGACTACATATGAGAGTTATGATTTCAGTGTGTTTGGAAGAACAAAAAAAAAAACCAACCAAACCAGTAGTGCAAGAATCTGCCCAGTGCATGTTACCCACACACTGGGACTTGTGATGGCCAAGTAAGGAGTCAGTCCCCCATGGGGCTTAAGCACTGTAAATCTCATTATAATATCAACAGGAGTCACATGGCTTAAACCCCCAGCAGGGATTTTTAAAGTTTCTCTGTGAGAGTCTAAAGGCCACGGCCAAGTCAACGGAAAGAGCCCTACCGAGATTTGTATTTATTTTTTAAATCCAAGCGCAAATCTCTTTTCTTTCCAGGGAACTTGCACAAGACAAGACAAACTATGTAGGACGTGACACCCTGGTATCGTGTCCAAAGAAAATGACGGAATGACCAAGACAGTATCAAACTCTAAATGATGCTCAGGATGTCAAAGGCCCGTGCTGTCAATAACCATAAAGGCTGGTGCTGACTGTAAATGGGAACTTGAAAGGTCACTTTGCTAACACGATGCTACGCGTAACACGCTTAACACCTACGCAGAGCTTCCACTGCCATTCAACCAAGAAGAGGAACTCCTTCAACTTACCAAAAATAAGACATTTCAAAGAGGAAAAAAAACCCCTCAGTCCTGAAAGACAAATGCCGGCCCTCTCTGCAGGCACTGTGCCATTCCAAAGGCAGCAACTCCCATCCTGCTTGGGGGGGTTTCAGCCATGCCTTTCGGTGACCTTTATGTGTCAGTATCAGATTACTGCTATTTTATCCATCCCACTTTTGAAGATATTATAGATTGCCACTTGTTCCCTGATAGAGCCTGAAGAAGCACCTCAAAACAAAACAAAGAGCGGGTTTATACAGAGGCGGATGTAACGCACAAAGGACACAGCCAGTGGGAATGAATGGAGAACTCTGTTGAACTGATCTAAGTACTCACTTTGTTTGGGCAAACAGAGGTGGAAAAAGGAGATTTTAATCCTGTACATAAATAAACAGCTTTGTGAGCATGATGCAAACCTATCATCTAAAACTGTTCACTGATATTTCGCCTGCACGCAAGCACAGCTTCTGTAATCTGGATGCATCCTAGGTCTCGCTGCTGGAGACAGACTTTTAGAAGATCTGAGCATTGGCAAGCAGAAGCAAGTTTTAGGTCTGTTTGATTTCTAATGACACATTAGAGTAGGTGTTTGTTTCTGTCACTCTCTCCTTCCCAGGAATGCATATTCATGGTCGGGTACTGGTGATGCAACACCAGTTAGTGGAAATCATTTTATAACAAGACACAATTTTCAAAGTACTGAAAGAATAAATAACGTAAATTCAAGACAACGTGGGGTTTCTTTTCGTAAGGTACTTGCATAAAAAATAGTTAATACAATAGAATTACATCCAAAAAATGCAATGGTGATGCATTATTACATCAAACTACAGCAAAGAACACTCTGGCAAGTGAAATGCCTTGCGTAAGTCACTTATTCATGACATACAAGAGAATAACAAAATCCATATATGAGACTGAAAACTGTGTAAGTGTCCACTTATTTTCTGCTGCTTCCAGCTCTGTTTCCAGTACAGAGGGGAAGGGAAAAGGGACAGATACTTCCACAGCTCCTCTGGGCTTGCTGGATAGAGGAGAGGAAATTTAACCTCTTCCTTCTTCCTCCTACATTGCCAAATAACCCCAAGGGTCTCCAGAGGGTCTGGTAGCAACTTCACCTCCCATTCCTACAGGGATGGCTGTCAAAGCTGCTACCTGCACAACCCACTCCTGCCAGCCACTCACCTTTTGGAATAATACACTTGCTGCCCTACAGCATCCTAAAAGAACCACACTCTGGGCCACAGAGTACAGGAGACAGAGACACCAGAGACAGCTAGGTGCTGATGGAGAGTAAAAATGACACCCTGAAGTGAAATGGGAACATGCTGGTATTGGGGAAAGCAGTGACCAAAGCCCCAGCATGAAAGCTCCCTGTTCTTTAAATGGTTTCATTCAACTCCTACTTATTGACCACTGGGAACTGGGTGCTGTGCTTGTTTACCCACTGGCTAAGAAGTCATGGGTAGATATAAAATCCAGCTAAGCAGAAGCCTCAGTGTCTGTGCTTCTGCCACACAGTGGACCATATTTTAAATATTCATGATGCTGACATACTTCAGAATTCCAATCTCTTTCTTCCACATCTGCTTGAGCCAATGATCTTTGCCAAACCACCGGGGGAAGTCAGTGATGTAGAGAAGCATCCTTGACTTTCTATTACATTTATGAAGCATCTGCTCACATTCTAACAAAGCTCAGAACATGCCTGAGCCACCTGCACGCTGAAAAATCAATACCACATCTCCTGCTTTCCTCCTGCAAGGAGCTGGAGTACAGCACCCTCAGAAAATGCAGAACTGCCTTTTTAATTTTACTTTAGTCCTCAGGGTCAATGGGAAGTGACCTCATCTTTGCCAGCTGCCATGAAACTGATATCTGATATCTGTACAGCCCAGGCAGGAGCATGGGGCTCTGTCTCACACCACATTCCCCCTCTCTCCGATTTAAATGGCACAGCCATTGAGTCAAAATGCCACAATTTTGGTCCTGTACCAAAATAGGAGGAGAAGGAGACACACACCTGGGAAGCAAAACAGCTCTCCCAGAGTTGTGACTGCCTGGTGATCTCCAAAGCTCATCAGAAGGCACTGAAAGAGTAAGGCTGAGGAAAAAGTCGCAATTTTCTGAGTCAGAAACACTCACTGTAACTGATTTTAAAATGAAACGGAAGAAGTAATGATTAAATCATTGTACAAACTGTACTCAAGTGCAAGTTCCTGTCTTCATGAGAGAATCAACCAAACACAGATGCAAAGATGTGTTTTGCAGTGAAGTTCCACTGGTGAAAATCCCTTCAAATTCTTAGTAAGGTGGCGCAGCACACCTCTTTGCTCTCTAAAATGTGAAATTAAAAAACTCCTTAACCAATAACTAAAAAAAACCAAAAAAACAACTTATAGATACTCATGCTCCTGTCCAAACCTCAGAAACAGCTCAGGAAGTAGATATATGATCTAAACAGGGGGGGCTGTCTGGGCAGGGTGATGCCTCTCCCTCACTGGATAAAGCTTAACAGAAGGTCATGGGCATGCAGGAGAGGTGGAATTTGATGTGATTTGGATTGCAAATTTTTGGATGCTTTCTAGAGGAGCACTTCTCTTCTTCCTCACTGCTTTAGTCCATGTCCGCACCTAGGACTAGAAGCAGCTCATGTTTTACATCAAGCCCTATTGGAAGTAACAAAAGGTTATATTACATTTTAAATGACTACACCAATTTAAGAGAAATCAAGTTAAAACTGCAGCCCACGGGCTGAAATCCTCTCTTCTAATCGGTGTGCACTAACTTGTGTACTCCTGTAGCATAATAAGGGAAACAGCAGTGCTGTTGTAACACGAGGCCACCTGCGCACCCCAAATCACTGCCCCCCATTAATGCCTCTTGTGGCACTATTCCCCAAATTCCTGTTCTGCAAGGAGAACACTGGAGAATCTGCAGCAAGACTTAGGACAAAATCTGGCTGACATTCCCCTTCCCTTCTACCCCCACCCTCACTGCAAAGAGCAGAACCAGACTGGATAATTATAAGCATCACCTTCTGGTTTTGATCTATCCACTGATGGTTTGGATTATTAATCAACGTTATGACCCTCCAGCACTCTAACACATCCTCCTTCCAGTGGCAGCCCCTCTTCCAGCCCTGCAGGAAAACTGCCACAGGGCCTGGACAGTCACTGCCCTACATCCCTTCCTTGGAGAAATTAAATGTATTTCTAAAGCATTTAAAAGAAATGCTCATTGCAAAAAAATCCATCACTTATCTCCGGTACAAATTCCACTGCTGCATTTGAATTAACGAGTTTCTCTATGATTTAAAACTCTTATTTTTTTTATTTCAACCTTGTGCCTAGGTACTGTGGTGAAAAGTACATCAAATATACCCAGACACACACGATTTGAAACGCTGGATTTTAAATTCCAGCACTGCTAACTAATGAGAACAATTTTTTCCTTCTTCTTCTTTGTAGCATCACTTCATGTACTTACATACCATAATCATATCCTCCTAGAGCCTCTATTTTTCCAGGGTGTAGATCTTTAATTCCCTTTAATCTGTCTTCATAGCCTATTCCCTCCAACTCCTTTATCATCCTAGCTGCTCTCCTCTATATTTGCTCCAGCTTCCCTTTATCCTTTCTGCAAGAGAGTGGCCAATTGTACATGACACTCAATGTGGTTTAACTGGTTCTGCATAAAGTAGAACAGGAAAAAAAAAAAAAAAGACTCGGATGCAACATGCATGTTTATGCCTCCCATGACTGCATTCACCTTTTTGACTAAGACATGGCACAGAGTGTCCCACCTTAATTTCTCAACCCCGATTATGCCTCAGCCATTTCCCACACAACCGATGCTGAGCAGCTGACGTGTCATGTCAAACCCGCAGTTTGGAATTTTGATTTCCTAGCTGGGCTACTTTCTACTTATCCCTGCTAAATCTCATTTTATTCCTCTCTGAACAGTCTCCTAATTTATTCAGATTAAAACGGATTGATTCAGTATCTTAGTTTAATTAGGAAAAAAATGTGATCCAACCACTTTCTTGGGTTTTTTGGGGCTGGGGGGATGTTCTGCAGGGTTTTTTTCAGGGTTTTTTTTTTTTTTAACACTGACTTTCAGCACAGCAGTCCCATCCCTCTTACACACCCAATTCGCATGGCAGAGGGAGGTGGCAATGGCAAAGCTTTGGCCCCAATTCAGCAACCCTTTTAAGAACACACACAAGTATAAAAACACAGGATTAGACCTTGGACTTCACCGAGATGGAGGTGTAAAATTACCAACGAACATACATACTTTGTAAAAAGATCCTGTTTGCCAACCTTATTTTACTGTAATTTATATTCTGTTGTAACATTTGAATTTATAGTAAAAGAAAACACTGAGAAACAAGATCTGTACTTGTTCAACAAAATTCTATTCTGTTACATTTAGAGTTGAGGCAAGTCTTCCACTCTTATATAAACCGGTGATACGTCAACAAATATGATTAACAGGGATTATTCACGTCAGTATTTTTCACCCCTGTCCCACAGGCACAACAAAACCTGTGCAGAAGGTGACTGTCACATCACACACAGCCTGGCAGCTCACTGGGGGGGGCCTTCGCCCACCCCACACCCCTGCAGCAGCAGCAAAGTGCCCTTGGGGAAATGTTTATAAAAATATAATTAAGATAAATAATGATTCCAAGGGAGAACTACAGCTAGAGAACTGCATTCTCTCTGCTGCATGCTCTCCCCTTGGAAGAATGCTGTTTAAAAAAAGCACTAAAATGCAGAGGACACAAGCCTGCTTCCCCAGGGAAGCGTGCTGAATCACACAGGTAGTGTAAATATCATATGCTGCTGCAGGTGCTAGGCGGTCTATTTGTTTGTGTTTACTAAAAGGCATAACAAATAGTCCCACTAAAACAGAACAGCACTTGGCATTGGACTGATAGGTACCAGAGCAGCCACAAATCACGTTCATGCAGCTAGATCTGAACTGCTGGGCTACACTAGAGCTTCACCCTGCTTTTTGGGAGGGCCTCTGAGCCATGATTTGCCCCTCTCAGAGCACAGAGAAGCTCAGCATCCTGTCTGAGCATCCCACACCCAGGGAAAACCACGTGACAGCGGGAAAGAGAGCTAGAAAAAGACAAGAAGTACAGAACAGACTTGCATGACATACATGGCCAGCTAACATCGTTTACAGCTTTGCAACTTCTGAGTTAATTCTCAGTATAAACAACAAGGAAAATGTTTCTTCCGAGCAAGACTTCCTGTAAACTGTTCATTAGAGTGCGCGGAGAGCAGGGCTGTGCACCTGCTGATTAACCATGCGCTCCAAGAATAAACACAAACCCCAGCCAGCCAGATTGTTCTGGAATTTGCTCTGAGCTGATTTTTCTTCCCCCATGTTATAAATTGGATTCTACAATAAAACAAACAGCAGAACATAGGTTGCCGAGAGTTAAAATCTACTTTTTACACTACATTGACCACAGCACCCACAGGCACAGCTACAATGTCTTTCTATGAATGGGACAGATTGCCATATGGATGCAGACACTGAACAAGCTGTACAACTCCTGGCGACAAGTGCCTAGGGGACTGTCCTATATTAGCACCACCTGTGCTGTGGAAATTGTGCTCTGTGTATGAAATGGTATTCAAGGGCCCATCGCGATGTTATTTTTGAGTATACACAAAAAGGAAAATTACAGTTAAAAAGAATTTGCTGGCTAGCGGATCTGTTGCTCAGTTCCCGAGATCATCTCCCAAAGGAATAGCTCTCCTCTTTATTAATGCAGCCCAAAATGACAAGCTGTAACACATATTAGCAGTTTCCCTGCCTGGGCTTATACCATCCTTTTAATGACAAGAATCTACTTTATAATATACATATGTTTTCCTGATCACACAGAAGAAATTACAGGCCTCCTACCATACCACTACAGCTATACAGAAAAACACCCCATGGCATTTCACAAACGTTGCTCCAGCAGCGATCAGAGCAATATGAATTTTCCTTGGGCTCCTCTCCTCACCCCTCACTGTGCAGCAGGTAGAGCCACAGATCCCGATTACCAAATTTAAGTGTGCATCTCAATACTTTGAAAATACAGCCGTGTCTGCCTGACAAAAACAGAGCTGCAGATAAGTACAAGATGCCGACGGAGGGAGGGGAAGGGAAAAGCAGGGAAGAGAGGTCTGAGCAGTACCTAGCTGCTCTACAAAAAGAGATTTCCCCCTCTCCAAACTGCAAGAAAAAAAAAGATGCCAAGAAAAAGTAAAGTAAAACAAATTGAATTAAAGAAAAACAGTTGTAAAGTGAACATTACAACCTGGGAAAAATTATGTCATTTTATTGAGAAACTAATTTTTTTTCCATTAAACCACAGTGAAACGGATAAAGTTTATACAGCTTAATGGTGGAGTTTTACTTTAAATGCTGCTCAATATCTTAGCAGTACGATATAACATGATATAACAGCTGTCATACTAACTGCTCCATTTTTATTGAACAGCACAGAAAATAGTCACACAAAAGTCACCTAAGTCTACACTTCTACAGCCCTTTCAAGGGTGTTTCTGTTCTCAGATTGTGCTATATATGTAAAAAAAATAACACAGCTTTTTATCAGCTCCCTGCTCAGCTCTTCAGACAATCAGACCTGACCAAATTCTGAGGAAGGACAACTTGCACATAGGAGGAAATAAAAAGAAACAGAAATCCACACTGCAGTAAACGAAAACCAGGTCCCTTTTTAAGAGTACTACATAAACACCTCTAATAAAAAGAAGAGGACAAATTTTCATTGGACTTTAACTATTTAGACAGGAATGTTTTAGTAAAAGTTTAACTGCAAAGTGCATGCAATTAACAGAAAGCCATCAGCTATTTCTCTGGTATGTAAAAATAGCATTAAGCTGTATTAAATGCACGTGTAAGTATCTCAGTTGCAAGAAAAGGGAGGAGATATGCAAAGCACTCGGATATCAAACAATGATCTGTTGGCCAGATGGAGGAATAAAACAATACATATGCTAAAATTTGGAAGAGTTCTGTTAGGCGTCTGCCAAGGCTCACCCAATCTATTTTAAGTGCTTTTTGATACATTAGCTTAGTGTTTGGAGTTGTACAACTGATGGTTATTACACAGGACCAGAGAGAAGTGAAACGCTGGCGTGCAGGAGCTCCTCGATGCCGGGGCAGCTTCCCAAGCATCAAACCCAGCACCCTCCTCCAGCCAGGGGCCACATCAAACACTCACAGGCTGGTTAACTTAGCATCTTTCATAGGGAAAAGCAAGTAAAACAAGCTGCTTTTAGTTTAGTGCAGGAATTCCCTGAGAAGCGTGATGGAGCTCCTGGGCAGAGCGAGGAGCAAGTGGAACCGTACAACTGATTTAGCACCGTGGCAGACGGTGGGTGCGGGCGACGCACAGGAGGCTCCACACCCGCATCTGAAAAGCACGAACAATAAAAAGTGCCTGATAAGGCTTAAAACTGAAGATTAACAGCCCCAGGTCTGAGTCACAGCCGGTGTTTTTTCAAAGCTGATTACAGAAGAGTGACTCAGAGGAGAGCCCGTTCAGTAACTGGTGGCATTTCTTTGGCAGGGGAGCGAGTGCCAAGGGATCGGACACTGGGACACTTTGGGCTGTACCTGCACAGAGTGAAAGGAGATGGCCCTGCTGTCACAATGTCATCACCACCAACAGCCCAAGCAGCCCCACAGCCACTCCAGGTGCAATGAGAAGGACAGCAGCCACGTGGAAAGCAGGATTGTTTATCAAATACCCAGCTGGGCCATCCAGCTCAAGTCTCCCACTCCAACCCGGCTCCACAGCAAGGATGGAGGCACCTGAGCTGCTCAGACCATGGGTAAGAGCACAAAGATCATGATGGAGCTTGAGTAGCAGACGAATACCTCTTGGGAGGAAAGGGCCCAGGAACACCTATTTCTTAAGGGAGAATGGATCTGAGGCAACCTAATCCAAAACAGCTCTGCTGATGGCGAAGGATAATGAAATAAAATCAGCTGTACGGAGCAAGTGAGGGGAGCTGACATGGCTGAGCAGATCTGATGCTGGCACCAGTGCAGAATGAATGCCAGGGACTAAGTGGAGAGGCTGGCCAAGAGAGGATGGGGCCCTGGGAGCATATGGACTGCAGGCTGAACTGTTTCATCCCGAGCATTAATAATGGACCCAAGTCTGTAATTCTTAATTGTGCTGAATCCTAATGCCCTCATCTAAGGGCCTTGGGATTTTGATGGAGGATCAGCTGGCACAGAAGATAACAACAGTAAAGCACGAGGCATTAGGCCTAAGCAGCAGATCAATGGTCTGCCATGCCATTCCTCACTTCCCTTCAGAGCCTTCTCCAGACCCTGTCCTCCTGCCATGCTGGCAAGAAAAAGCAATTTTAAAATCCCCTTGTTTATCCCATCTATTTTTCCTGCTTGCTTATGTGGAAGGCAAGACTCAAGTGTATGTGGAAAGGGTATAAAGGCAATGAGGGGAAGAGATGGGACTGCTGGCAGATGGAGAAAGGTCTCTTGGACACAAAGCCTTTAACTGCAACTCTTCACCTTACTTCTGGTAAACAACAGATGCACTCTTAAATTAACAGGTCTGGACCTTCATTAATTCACTTGTTCATGTACAGCCTTTACCATCCTGGCTCTGCTGCAGTCAATGCAGGATGGTACCAAGGGATGGGACCAGCACAAGGTGTTCAACAGCTCCACTGCACCCCCAGACCTCCCAGTTCAAGCCCAAACTGGAGCAATCTCTGCCCATTGCAAAGCACTGATGAATTCTGCTCTGTTCTGGTTTTCCAAACCTACCCATGGGGGGAATATTCCCAAGCATGCAGGTTTCAGGATGCTCACTGTTAATCAGGTTTTACAGGTAGTAGCCACTTGAAGTGACTGGGCATCCTCCTGCTTGTTTTGTCCTTTTCTTAAGAAAATAATCAAGTTTCTCCCTAATAAGATGCAGTGGAACAAGATGGAAAGTGGGTACTGTCCCTGACATTTCTAAGCACAGCAGATGTACTTAACTGGCTCATGTTATTTATTTATTTACTTGTGTAGAGAAAAACTGCTTGTTACTGAAGAAACCCAAATGCTGATAAGATGATGAGAGGTTTGCATGCTGGTTGATGGTCTCACTTTCCCTTATCCTGAATGAATACAAGTATCTATAACTAAATATTTCCCTTAGGGTACTGATGACTGAGGTATGTTTATTGCATTGAGTGAATTTATATATATAATCAGCACAATAAACATTATTAAATTGTCTGAGTAAAATCAAAGCATGAAACACACAGTCAGTGCTGAATTCTAATGATGCTGAATGCCCATGATTGCATGGGGAAAGGATCTTAACAAGCCTTGATTTGAGCTTTGGCATCCGCCTCACAAATCACACGAAATGTTCCCTCTTTAATAGTGCTGAATATTGATAAATGTCTCTGCACGGCACAACAGGGAAGTTGGTCTCTATTGGCAATCTTTACCAAAGTGTATTTTTTCCTTCTCTACACTCAAGGGTTTACCCTGAATGATTTAATTATAATTTTCCTTGTGTAAGACAAATTAAAGAGGAGAGTAGGAGTGTCATGCCAAAGCAGATTATTTATCTCCTTAACAGATTGCTGTGCACCAAACCCCAGAGCTGCTGCTGCTGCTACTTACAGAAACTGGGCGAAATGTGGGACAAAAGCATAGATGTAATATACATTTAAAGCCCAGATGAATGAAAGCATTAACCCATTATTTATAGCTGGAATTGTTTCATTCCCAGGGAAGCCATACACACAGACCATGCAGAAACCAAGTGCAGCACCACGGTGTTCCCTGGCCCAGGAGGGAGGGTGTCTCCTACTTTTGAATGCATTTTTGCTTTTTGGATGTCCCGGGTGACTCTGGCCATCTACCTGCTGTTTGCTTTTTAGTCACAAAGGAGAAATTTTGCCATTACTGGGCCCCAAGGACAGCAGCCCCACGGTGGGCAGTGTCACCAGAGCTGTGTCCCTGCAGCCTGTGCAGAGCCCCAGTCTGGGCTGGCGGCACGGCGACGCGTGGGCACGCCAGGCAGCCAATGACTACTGCTCCTGCTATTTTAAACCCCTTGTTTATAACCAGAATGTGTTTTTACCCAAGATACAGAGCAGATCTGCTGCTCGCCTGCTGGTTCTAACACAGGTGCCTCCTGTCTCGCAGGTCTGGAGCAGCCTCACAACCTGACCTGTGGGATCAGGAACCCCCTAAAACACAGCCTGAACTATCCCAGTGACATGTGCCAGAGATGACAGTGATGATAGTAACTCCCACATAACCAACTTGCCTCCTGCAGCCCACTCCTTCTCAAAAGCCCAAGAGAAAGGGGTTGAAAACAGCTTTACAGCACGCCCTAAAAGTTAATGTTACCTGGATATGATTATTTATGGCTCCTGGGCAGTCGTTATGATGTGGCTGTGCTTAACTTTTAGGACACTTACAGATTTTACTATGTGCTTTTTATTGTTGGTTAAATCTAAATAAATAGCTCTTGCTTGTATCAGATCAGAGCTAACACAGAGTTAGCACAGAAAGTGCAGGAATGAGGGGAAATCCACAAGTCAAAAACCTTCCCTGGCCAGCCCAGGCTGTGACTTACATGATGGGAGGTGGAAGGGCTGATTCCTCCCTAGTGAGCCCTTCCCACAGCCCCATCTGACCTGAGCCTGAGCTAGGGACTGCCTCCAAAAGTCTCCTTAGATTTGTTGTGCTGAAACAGATGGGTACAAGAACACACATGGATTTAACTCTAAGTCCAGCAAACTCATGCTCCCACCAGACCCATGCTTTTTCCAGTCTTAACTTTTGCAATCAAAAAATTACTAAACCCCTGCTTTGTGCCTGTGCTCTCTTTTGCAAGCCCACTAAAATTTCACCTTCTGTGAGCTTTCAAACATACATGTGATGGCAGAGCACAGCAACTCTTCCCTCTGCTCACTCCCCATCCTGAGCTCCCTGCCTGTAGATAAATATCCTTTCAGAAAGGAAACCAGTGCAAAATATCTCACCAAGAGGAGTTTCTGTGTCACATGAAATCCAGGCAGGCACCAGGGTGACTGATGAGACTGCAACAAAACCCTTAAGTGCATCAGGAGGCATTCTCCTGCCTGTAGTCTCCTGCTCTACTTATGGATAAACATGTAATTCAATCACTGCAGCAAATGGATGGCATAAAGCCTCCATGTACCAAAGAGAGGCAGGACAAAGCAAAGTCTGTAGCCCTCTTATTTGTATTCCTAAATATACCTATTTTGTATTTCGGTATTTCAGAGAATTCAACATATATGCAAGAGAAGTATAAGGCAAGCTTATTAACACAGGTATTGATTCCTGCACTGAGGATTTAGTCTTCTTAACTAAGACAATCTCAAACAATGCCATGGCATGTTTATGCCTTCCCAATTAATCTGGAACTTTACTAATAAAAGTATGTGTATCACCTTGTCTGTAGATCCCAACTGCCTCCAGGCCACAATTACAGGACTCAGACACATGCATTTCCAGGTCTGCTCCACACCATACACAGAGAAAATTCTTACTTCAGAACAGACTCCTGCATTTCCACTGCATTTCAAACTGAACTGAATCTGTTTCCTGGTTTAGACTGCCATTAGCACACAGCACCTGCCTCTATTCAGTGAAAGAAGATCCATCTTGCTGCATGGGATTTTACTTTATATACTTGGTAAGAAAAACATACATAAAAAATTTATTGAAAAGCCATAAACCCATCTTGTTCCGTTCTACATGCAGCAAAAAGGAAATTAATTGTTTAATAAACATCAAAATTTTTTTAGTATCCCATGTAAATCTTCATGAAAACCACGTCCTTGGCACTTACATGCATTATAAACACATTCACTGGTGTTCCCACACACGTCCTTGCAATGGGTATATAAAGGATGCTTTACACACACAGCACTTCTTCCAACAGTGGGTGTGCTCTCCTCTAAAATCTATCTATTCCCAGCAGCACTATTTTCTTAATATCAGAAAGATAGAAGAGGTATTTATATAGCTTCCCTATCAATCTACTTTCAGACCACCAGAAATACAAACTCTATGGCTTAAAAATTCCATTATCCTCTTTCTAATGAATGAAAGGAGGGCGGAAAGACAAAGCCATCAGTTTCCATAAAATCCAGCTTTCACTAGTGTCTGCTGTAACATTTCTAGATGGGCAAAGGGACTCTCCTGAATGCAAAGGAGCACTGCCCTCCCCACTGCGCCCACTCCTCGAGACCCTTCCTCCTCCTCCTCCTCTGGCAGCGACGCCGAGGCTGCAGCCGGCGCTGGCACCCACAGCCCCGGCGCCTGGGCCTGTCTATCTCCCCAGAAGCAAAAGTTACGTTGTTAGACACGCCTCAGTGAAATCTGGGGGTGTAAAGAAACAAACCTGCAATAAAGCATCCTCTGGAATAAAGCAGAGCCTGCGCTGAGAAGCACGTCAACAGACAACCCCTGATTTAAGCCATTTCTTTTAACAATGCAAGCCGAGCAAGTATAAATTAACTCACACTTTTAAAAGCCAAACAACACCAGTTAGCTAATTTTATCAGCGGTTAAAAAAAAAGAAAAGAAAGCCACTTTGTTTTAGAGAAACCTAGTGAACTCAAGCCTACTGTTGTCTTGTGAAAGCAGGGAATACAGAGTACAAAAAAGCAAATATGTTAGATAAGATAGGGCACCAAAATTTGGTAGAAAAATGGAGACTGTACTGACCAACAGATTTTTCTTGCTCCACTCCAGCCTGTAAACCCAAAACACAACAAGAGTACCACCACCTGTGATACAAAACTCAAAACCCCCAGCTTCTTCACACTTCGCAATACGCTTATCCAATGCACTTCTAATTAGCTAATTGTGCCCACATTGATCCAATTAACAAGCCATAAAGATCTGAACAAAAGGAGCATATTCTGCCCAGTGGAGACTCTATTCAACCACGCCAACACCAGACAGAGCAAGATGTGGAGGACAAAACCGAGGCCAAGGCGCTTGGCCACCGCTCCCGAGCGTTTCGCCATCGCTCCGGGACGCTGCTCCCAGATGCTCCGGGTGGAAAACCTGCAGGCACCTACCTCTCCCGTTTAGGAGTGTGGACTGATAGCTGTCCATTAGTTGAGGCGTGTGGGTTGATGATTAAGGAGGTCTTGGAGGGCGCGGAGGAGGAGACGCAGGTGGTGGACAGGTCCAGGCTGCTGTGGTTGTTGCTGGCTGCCTCCTCCGCTGTGTGCGAGCTTGTCACTTCCTTCCAGAGCTGCTGCAGCTCTGTTGGAATCATGCCTGAAACAAACAAATTGGATAATTAAATCAATTAACAGCTAATTCGGCCGTCTTCAAACAGTAATTAAATCAAAGAGTCAGTAAACAAAGCCTAGTGTTAGTTTTGCCTGTGTGTGTTTTTGCGCATGTATTTTTTTTTTTTTTTTAATAACTAAATGCTAATACTGCACTGCACGACTCTGCTACGCTCTGCTGTGACACCTGCAATACTCATGGAATGCAAAATCCGGGCTGTGGGGCAGAGGGATACACACAACACCACACCTACACCAAACGTCAAGTTAAATATTGTGATTTTTTTGTAATTTTTACACTAAAGGCCCATTTTCAGAGTCCCTGCTTGGGCAAAAATTGCCCCCACAACCACAGCAAGGCTGAAAGCAAAGACAGCCACTGGCTACTCTAAGTTCAGCTGAGAAATTAAACTCCTTTATTTTTCCACTTTTTTTTTTCTTTTAGGAAAGTGACTACTTTCAAACCTGTTATTAAAAACAAGGAAGGTCTTAGGAAAAAAAATACTCAGCTTTATTATTATGACAACATGAACCACAACATGACTAATTTTGTGCTTAAGTTTTAAATGATGACAAATAGCTTTGTTATTAAATACAGTTTTTATTAATCACTTTTAGACGTAAATTATGAATTCATATTGTCTTCCTGAAATGCTTTTCAAATTTTAACAGTCAAATTGATTATACTATGATTATTTCATTAACACACCTATCTTTCTCATTAATTTTGGTTTCTCGAACTGCTCACTTAATTGATGGATGTGTCTACCGAAAAACTGTATAACTTTCTATACAAGTAACACTATTATTACTGTCATTTCTTAGATCGATGCTAATGAGCCATTCAAAAGTAAAATGAAAACAGAAAATAAGCTTCAAGAAAAAAATAATAATAAAAAATGGTATTTTTTTAAAATGTGCCAAAGTGGACACCAGGGTTAGGGAGACAACATCCAGTAACTAATGCAAGTGGAAACTGTGAATTCCAATGGGCCAAATGGAAGGTGAGCCATGTGCTCACGCTGAGATCATGCTTTTGGATAAAGCTGATGTTTGTGACATGATCCAACAAGTCAAGTTTCTCTCACTGCAGACTATTTCAGTGCTCTTTCAGAGAAGGCCATGGGAAAAAATTAGCAGTAGAGACACGTCACTCAAATATTCAGGGAAAAAATAATAATAATAATAATAAGCCAGTGTCTATGTGTTTTTAAAGAGGTTTCTCATCAGTGTGCTTCCAGCTCATCGTTTGGGTGACTGTTCATTGTTTCACCATGTTGTAGCTCTGGAGCTATCCTAAGGAAACCTGCCATTTTCTGAGTGTACAGCAGCAGCTCTCACAGGCATGTACCTCACCCAACCTAAGGTATTGAAATAAAAAAAATAAGGCAGTATGCATTATATTCATTTGAAACACATAATAAAAAATGCCAAGGTCTAAATTTAATTTATTTTTGTCATTTAGAATACAATGGATAGATAATCATCTCAACGTGATCAGCCAAACATCTTTACTTTGCTAAACTGTTAAAGATTTTAATTATGCTAGCTTTGGAGAGCACTGGTCTAATGAGGCGATAGACTCCAGAGAATCTAAGTGGTTAAGAACTGTGAAATGAGTCTGATAGGATTTTTTTATATTCACCGTGGATCGTTTGCATATCAAAGAGGAGTAAATTATTGCACGACAGACCAATAACCTTCCCCGCCTTTCCCAGAGTAGCATTAACAAAAACAGTTGGTCTCCAGTAACGGTTTGCTACAAAAAAATGCTGAAATCCTTAAGTATCTGCAATTAATATATATTAGGGAAGAGGCTTCAATTTATACATTAAGTGATCAGATATTCTTAGGACACATCCGTTTCTCTAAAGCCACGTCATTTTCCTTTCATCAGCCCCAAATGCCAATTATATTTTGATGGATTTTGTCCCAAATGAGCATTTAGTTATTAGACATATTCAATTATTACTTGTCCCCTGGAATTAAACCTCTGAGCAAATTAAACAAAGAAAAAGGTCAGTACACAAGCCCGTGTCCTGTTTTGCTGTGTGGGGGCTATTATTTTCAAACACCTTGCAAAGTGACAGTGTGGGATGTATTTTTAGCTAACACGCTTGACAGGACTGTCTGCGCACTAACAATTACCTGTGAGCAGGGCTGACCCTTACACACTGTTTACTCAGTTGAAACAATAGTGAATAGACTTGTCTGTTGATGATAACATATTGATATGAGAACATATGAGCCGACACCTATTTTTATTTTCCAGAATAAGCAAATAGGGAAAGAATAACTGGCGGTTTTTTCACTTTTTTTTTTTTTTTAATCTGGATTTCTGCAGGTTTTTAATTAAACACAGGCTATCATCTACTCTCCTCTCTCTCTTCTCCACTTTCCTCCTGGTCACTTCTGGATCTACCAATGCTTTCTCCCAAGGAAAAGCCTGAAAATATTACAGCCACTAAAACAGACACACACATGATATTTATGCCTCTAAAAGTCAAAGTGTTTTGTCTAACTTCCCATACAAGTGTAACTCCCATTAGTACTAAGAACAACTATACCACAGATGGAAGGAAAAATAAAATATACCCACTTGTGTGGGGGAGAATGCTGGAGATAGATAGTAAGGATTTCAGCCTGAGTGACATTAATTAAAAGAGCTAACATGTGAAGTCATTCATGTCTGCACACAACCCCTTGCCAAAAATTGATTACATCACCTGATTAATAAAAAAAAATTAGAAATAGCCTCTCTCTTCCTGCCCTAAATTTAGTCCCTTTAGAGTAATTCTGGAGAGAATTCCTGACTAGCCTGTCAAACTGGGCAGCTGAAAGGTATGCTCATCACTCATCCAGCAAAATGGTTAAATAAAATAATAGAACAAATGGCAAAAGCAAGTCAAATAGATCCACGACCACTCGCAATAAATTATGTAATTTACCATTTAACAGTCTCATTTTAGCAGTGAGAGCTAAATTTCAAGTCAGATTCCCAGAACTGCACTGCAATTACCCGGGATCGCTGCAACTTCCTACGGACCAGGAATGGGATTTGGACCTGGAAATGCCAAATCTACAGGAGCAATCAGGCACCCGGATGTCTCAGTCCTGTCATTTTCACTCACTGGTAATCTGAAGTGTGATTTGCAGTTTCATTTAGAAGATACTGAAGATCTCACTCTCACAGCTCAGAACACTGCTGAAATGGGGTTTATTTTAAAATTGCTGCTGTATACAGATGTAAAACCTAGATTACAGAAGTGTCTAAATACTAAGCAGAAAAGATTACACAAATATAACATTAAAGGATATGCTATTTTGTTTAAGACAATAGGGCAGCACTAAAAACTAAAATGAAACTGAAATACAGATTTAAACAATCTATTAGTTCTGAAAACATAACGAAAATGTCACTTATGAAGTAGCATTCTCTCCTTGCAAACATTTATTACTATTAAAGATACTTAAGAATAAAAGCAAAATGTTTTTTAACTGAATTCACAGCTACATTTAGTAGAGGGATGATTTTATTTCCTCTATACACACATTTACAGTATTCGTCTCAGTCTTGCAAACTGTTCTAGAAACAAAAGGGCATGAGAGACGTAATTTTTTTTTTAAATAAGAAGTGTCCATTACCAATTACTTTAAACTATAGCCCTGGCTCTTCACTGCATTTTTCAGGACAACTAGTCCTCTTGATTATGAAAGAAAATGTAGGCACAGGTTTAAAAAATGTATGTTGTGGGGACAGTTGACAGATTACTGCTCACGGAACTCAATTTCCCAACCCCAGGTATCACCGGCTCAAAGACAAACAGAGTTGCTCAACCTCTTTGTGTCCTTGTACCTCCATACCCAGGTGACCATGTTCAAGCAAGCAGAAAGTTGATTTAAACCTCATAATGACATCAGTTTTAAGCCATCGTCTCTCTGATAAAAAGGAATAAAATATCGTGCTGGATTGCAACCCGCCTCGAGTCTCAAGTCCCTCTTTGCTGCCGGCTCCCGCCACCCCCAGCGCTCGCAGCTCATTTCCCTGCCAGAACCAGCCCTCTGTGCTTATGTTTGTGTCGTCTCTGGCGTGCAAGTCAGCACCCCTCAGGTTTTAAATACGCTCCTGGGCGAGGACTAATAGTTACACTTCCCTGCTAACCATATCAATCAATGCCACGACGGCTGAATTACCTACTGGTGTCTCCGATGTGTTACCGCACAGATTACACTTCATGCATCACCACATTCATTTCTTTCACATTACACATGAGCGTGTCTTGTCACTGCCCAATTGCCCTCCTTTGGACAGCTTAACTGATGGACTATACAATGAACCTTACTGAGCCAACTTAATGGTATAGGAGCTCTGGGAAAAATTAGCAAGGTTGAAGCTTGAGTCCGGTGGGTGTGTGGGAACAGCCTGGGATGCTTCCAACAATAAATCTGAGGCGTAATTAATGCACGTTACAACATCTTGCAAGCATAAATGGCATTTCATCTACGTGCCCTTTTTTCCTGGACTCATTTCACACCTTCTCCCCATCACTCTGCATCGATGGTGACTGACCAGGTACTGCCCCAAGCCTGATCCTGCAGCTCCCAGCTGGGCACCACCTTCCCATGGATCAGCCTCCAACTCCTGCACAGTGCTGCTCTACACCAAGCATCCAGTTTTGGGATGCTGGGAAACTTGGGGAATCAGGGGTCAGGCCCCCAAAAGCTCAGCCTCTCAATACAGGAGTTAAGGGCTCAAATAGTATGGTAAAAACAAGCCTAAATAAAGCATGTCAGCCACATAGCAAAGCAGATTCCACTCCCCAGTTTGGCCTCTGTTTATCCATATAAGTTAATATTCACCAGCCACCTCACTCTCCTTTTTTACAGCTATGTACACAGAAAAAAAAGGAGGGTGAAGAACAGAAGCGATTTTGTCTTTTCCCCTCCATTTAAGTGAACAGAGCTGAATGTAAATTCATTGCATGATTTAGAAACTAAGAACACCCCTAAGGCTGCTTTCAAGATCCCAAATCATTCAACCTGGGCTGGCTCAAGCTATAAAGGTAAATGTTCAAATTTATTATGGGACAAGGGTAGGAGAAGGCAGGATTACTCAGAAATACCAGCATCATGGTTGATGCTATGGCATGCCTGAGCCATGCCAACTCCTAAGTCTGCAGCCAGAGCTCAGGCAAGTCTGTTGAACTGTCCCACGGCTTACAGACAAACCCAGTTAAAGAAGTAAAATAATAAATTTAAGCCAAAAAAGAAAAGAGAGAATAAAAACCCTAGGTTATAATCACTGTCAAAAGTATTGTGGATTTAAGTAGTGCTTTCAGTGTATCAATGTCTTAAAAAAATAAAATAAATTGGGATTTCAGCAAAGCAGTAAGTTCTTGCAGAGTGCAGGACTGAATAAAGACGTAGGAGGATCTAATTGTCAATAACATCACTAGAATTAAATGGAGTTAATCCCAATTTGCCTCAGTGGGAAGGAAGGAACAGAAGTACCGAGGCAGTGACACGAAGGCTGTGGAGAGCAGCCATGTCCCCTCTCCCTGGCAGCCACAGCCAAGGGCACTCAGAGCACCCCAGCCTGTGGGTCAGAGCTGCTCTGTGCCAGCTCGTGGCCAGTCTGGGACCAGGAAGGCCCAATCAACACATGTGGGAAAGGAAAAGCTGCTCTCACACACCCTTAGCCATGAAACCAGCATCAGGAATCGATAAAGACTCCTCCTGTGAAGGATTCCGAGCCCAGATGAGCACGACCAGCAGCTCTGAGTCTGCCAGACCGGCTACAGCTGTGCAAACTGCATGTGAACTCCAAGCCCTCTGCACCCTGCCAGTCAGAGCAGCCCAGGATTGCAGCACCACCCTTCTTAAAAAAATGCCTTCACAGTGCCCACCCTGCCCGTCAGAATCTTTCTGTGCTTATTATTCTGTGAGCCTGTGAGCTCTTTCTCTCCCTCCCCTCACGTGACAATTCCGTGTGAGTGCGCACCCTTGCCCTGGCTCTGGCACCCAAATCCCTCACCCACCTTGTGCAAGGGGCTGCAAAGGCAGAGTCGGCTGCCCGGGCTGGATCGTCAGCAGCCCCTGACGCTGCAGAGACAGGAGGTGCTGCTGCTGCAACTGCTGCATCTGTAAGAGCTGCTGCTGAAAGGCCAACTGCTGCGTGGCCACTTGCTGCTGCTGGGGCTGGAAAAAAAACAAAACAAAACAAAATTAAAATGCACATTTGGGAATACAAGAGCAAAGCAGAGGATTCACAGGGCTCCTTGTCTCAACTTGCTTCTATTTCTGATGGCAGTCACTCGGTATCAAGGCCAAGCCAGTGAGCCCACCACCCCCTGGCAAAGACCCCAAGGTATGTGGAGCTAACACAGGGCTGCAGATTCCCATCTCCAGTGGTTAACTTTCACCCAACCTAAATCCCTGCTGCCATTCCAACTACAAATGTATATAGCATTTCTTGGTCCATGTGTTCATGTTTTACCCCAGACATGGCTGTTTTCCAGAGGTGGGTAAAGCAAATGCTGATGAAAATCCTTTGAGGCAAAGAACATGAGAATCACACCCCATGATCACATCACACTTAGATGTAACTAGAAACCCTGCACTGTGCTCTGTTTGCTCATTCAAGAGTTGTCTCAACTATTAAGGCAATTCGACTGGCTTAATTTATGGTATTTTATACTCACTCTCTTCTTCATCCATCAAGCCTCACAATACTTTCTGTTACACTGGAATTATTCTGTGCTGTATTTAAGGCTGCTACTTCTGCACTTTGAAATTTTTAATTATTCTCACTAGAAAGAAGATGGAGTTGCTTTACTCCACAGGGATGTGAACCTTGAACCTTCGAGGTGTAAAAGAACATGTTGCTTTTCTCACTACTGTACCCGGAGAAGCTTTTAACTACTCTGTTTATCACTTCTGACATAAATAAATGAGAAAAAATCAGACCTTTGAAGAAGAAAAACTTCATCTAATATTGTTAATTAGCCATGACAAACGATGAAATAACATTGTAAATCTTTCATAGAAACAGCCACTAGATTTTAATTACACACATTCATAATTTAGCAAACAACATCTTACTTGAATGTGAGTGTTTAATATGTACAGTACTCGAGGCTTCAGAGTCCTTAATTTTGTTCAGTTAAGGAAGCCTCTAGGTTTTGCTTCCATGCTCATCTTGTATTTTATTTGCTTTGTTCTTTAAAATCCATGAAAGGCTTTGCATCTTGATAAATATCTTTTTATTTATTGTACAATGACAGGAGGAAAACTTTTGTTGTGTAAAACATCAATACATCATGCCAGTGTTTAGCAGTTCCTTGTGCTAGCCAAAAAAAATTAATGTAGATTTCCTTAGTAATTATCTGAGTGATAGAAAGATAATACAGTGCAGTAGTACAATAAATAGAAGGAAATTATCTAATATCCCTAATCTGCTAGGAATCATATCAAGGTGGAGGTCTTATACACATTATGGCTAACAATTATGGAAAGAAAATTAACTCTTACCAAACTGCACGTTTTCACAAACAAACCCCAGCCAGATCCTGGGCTTTCTGTCACCTCACCTTGACACCAAGCCAAAAGATCCCTGGCCCCATTCCCTACTGGTGTTACACAGGGAAAAAGTCCCACCAGAGCTGCTGGAGCACGACTGACAGTCACCAACTGTGAGTCTGTGCCCCACCTTCTCGTGCCACCATGCCCCATCAATCCTAATACTGCAACTGACTTAATACCCACAACTCTGAGAGTCAGCCATTCTATTCATCTTATTTATAAACTCCATTTATCTCATTCCCAAAGAAAACCTTGGAGTTCAGGAACACATCTAAACAAATAGGTGTTTGGATATTCTGAAACTCGGAGAGTTTACATTTCTTTGCAACAGCTTGCTCTGACACATCCATTTGTTGCAACTATTTGCAACAGCACCATATGCATGCAGGCCCCAGCAACAGTTGTATTGAGCTAAAGTAACGTTTGCCTCCATAAATATTAATTTTAAAATATATACACTTAATGTATTTATATTAATATATTTATATTACTAGTACTAGTGGTAAGCTGTGCTTTACCTATTTGCCATATGAGTGCAAAATTAGCGCATGGGTTTTTTTAAAAAAACCCTTTATATCAAGTGAATGATGCCCTTTTGGTTGTCTTCTCAGCTATCCTAAGAAAAGCTCTTGTACACACTCTACTTTGAAAAGCCAGGATATAAAAGTATACAAGGCCCATTGTCCAAGAAAGAATTTAAAAGCAAGACACGTTGCCAAACTGCGCTCCCCACCCAGTTACCAAACACAGGATACAAGGCAGTTTGTTTACTTCTCACAATTGAATGCATACAAAAAAGGTCTCGGTGCAGTCCTGTTGTCAGGTCAGTAGTCAGTGTTAAAATGCTGAAATATCCTGATAAAACTTGCATTTTTGATCCCCTCCCTAAAGCTTCTGTCAAAGGTCTGTTTTCCTTTCTTAGGTTACTCCCTACTGCCTAACATAAACTGTCACAGCGCCGGAGGACAAACGGCCCTGCTCGGGAAACAGCGCGCTCCGTCCAGCGCCGCGGCTGCGCCAGACCCCGAGCACCCCCCTGCCTCTGGGGAGCCCCGACTTTTCCAGGGGAGAGCAGGAATAGGGTTGAGATCCCCCCCAGCACCTCTGCCCCTCGCTGTCAGGCACTGCTCACCCTCTGCTGCCCTGTGCAGCCCTCGAGTAAAACCCCCAGGAACCTCGCTGGGGTCTGTCTGTTGCTCTGCTCGGGGGTCGGGTCCCGTTCACCAGCGGGGCTGGGGAGGTTTGTTGTGTTTTCCTTTTTTCACGACAGCACAATAGGACAAGGCACTCACAAAATGACTTGGGGGATGCCGTACATGAATATGCTTGTTCCATCTGTCAAGGTACAAGCTCAGCCCTCGTTAGCACGGCAGCCGCCGGCCCCCACCACGGCACTGCCCGTCAGTTTTCAGTGCCAGAGGGAGGGGGAAAAAATAAAATAACACAAGACCACCTTTTCCATGCTAATTTAGCAAGAATAACCTCCTTAAGCTGGGCTGAACAAACCTGTGGGGTGAAATGCATTGTTGAAATGGATCTCCACTAAAACCACCAGCAAAAATACTCCCCCCCAAACCCCTAGATAAGCTGGAGAGAGTCAGGTCCTTGTTCTCTTTCCAGCTATCGTGTTAAAATGCTCTTCTTGAAACAGGAAGGAGTCCTTTCTTATTGTTGCTTTCGCTAGTGTAATATCAGAAGTGTGACCACAGTAAATCAGTGTGTTAGATATTGAAATGCCATCACATTGTCTAACTTCCCTTCTTGTCTTTTTTAACACAAAGTATTTTTTTTTCTTTAAGCTCCAAGCCCTCATCTTTGTGTCTGAGATGCTCTCCTGTCTGACAACAGCAATTTAGAAGAGTTAACTTTTATCGTTCATTCTGCTGTGTAACTTTCCCCTTCAAATTTCTTTATCTGCCCTCTGAGCTCATCTGAACTTTCATGTTCTCCCAGCATGTAGGCTTGCATTCAAAACTATGTCTAATAGACCAAATAAGAGGTTAATAAGAAGTGGCAACAGAAAGAAAAAATACAATCCCTGGTAACTGATAAGAATGACAGTGGCAGCCCTTTATTGTTTGTCTTCAAATATAGAGTTAAAGATCTTTAAAAACTAAATTTTGACGCCTTTGAAAAGAAAGAAGCACAAAATAACAACAGGGGGTTATTGCCTGCCAGCCACAGGGGAGAAGCTCCATAATTCTTATTCTCCCTTTTGAAGGCTGTTAGAAATCTGATTCAAAAAAGCAACAGCAGAAGGAGAAAGCCTCTTGAGGCTATCGCCATTTCCTGTGATCATGCATAATGCGTTTCAAAAGTGGGTTTTTACCAATTCTGTTGATCAATTGCACCTCCTTCATATTCCCTCTTTTTTCTGCTGTGTTTACATCTGATGTGACTCAATGACAAGCGCTGTCTGAGACTGTGAAACAGACCTGTCATGTTGATTTATGGGCGCATCAAACCACGACTTGTCCAAACTGAAGCTCGCAGTTCATTAATTAGAGAGTTGTGACTTTGAAGTCAGCTTTCAGACTGTGGTTTTTAACATTTGGCTTAATTTATATGCTCTTGAATGTGGATCTCTAAGGAAAAAACTGAAATTCCCTTCTTGTCTTTGAACTTCTTTTGACCGCACAATAATCATTTCTTTGTCCAGAGTGATGCCTGCATCCCAGAGTCATTAACGCGCATTGAACTGCCACTGATGAGTAAGCCCTACTGAATTAGAAAAACAGCCAGCAAAACAAAGCTGAGAGCATTCTGCACAGTGATATCTCACAATTACATGCCTTCCCTCCCTGTGCCATTTCCATTTTAATTACTGTTAGTCCTTTAGATTTACATTTTAGACACTTTTTAATCTGTTCCCTTTTTATTATAGTGGCGCCCGTAAGCGCGCTATGGTTAAGGTTGTGTCAGCGTTTCCATTATAAACCCCCCTGTTTTCAGGGGTTTATAACTCAGCTGGAAAAATTCACTCTGGGTTGAAACTTGGCACAGGTGGCATGATTTGCCGAAATTTCAAGGGGAATGGGGAGCAGAAATTGGTGCATGCTTTGAGCAACGCCCCTTGTCAGGTGACACAAGCGCAGCTGCTGTCACCGGACATCACCCAGAGCGTCGCGCCAAGAGGCAGCTTTCTAGGATCTAACTAAGCCAGCACTGATGTCAGATTAAACAGGAGAGTCTCAGACTCCTCCAGACTTATCAGGTGGGCTCAGCACCTTAAAGTAAATAGAACTGCAGGAAAATTAGATTTAAGCCCACCAAAACCAATGAAGTTTTGGATGTGAGAGGTATTTTGGAAGGGAAGTGTATCTAAAGGACAGGCAGAAACTCCCCTGGCCTGTCCCCACCAGTTATGGACCACGGTGGCATCAGAGCAAGGTCTCCTGCCACCTCTTCTCCGTGTCACCACTGATGCTGCTCCAGTGTGAGGAATGTGCAACCAGAACCTCCCTGGCTGGAAAGTGCAAGCTCAAACTCAACACCTCTCGGCATTTTGCCTTGTTTAGAGAGGACGGCAGCGATCTGGGCCTGCTGCCTTGCCCCCTCCCCTTTCCACCATAACTAACTCCCCAAAGCACTCTCCCAAGATACAAGTCTAGATGCCTGCTCCAGGACTCATACCAAACAGCAAGGCCTGGTCCTCTGCTATAAAATATGTGGCAGCAAGCAAATGGAAAGCACAGGAAAACACAGGCGAAAACAGGACAATAACTCTAAATCTGAAAGCTGAGGCCCGATAGAGTCAGTTCAGTTGTGCAATCATTTATAAGATGAATGACAGTTTAATAGCCACTAGACAGTCCCCAGGGATCTGCGGTTTGAAAGTAAAATGGGTATTGTCTGTACCTCTTTAGGCTGTTTTCCAGCATGTTGTTGCTGTAAAAGTTGAAGCTGCAACTGTTCCTGTTGTTTCTTATAAAACTCTTGAAGCTGCTGCTACAAAGAAAAGGAAAGATGGTAAGTAACAAAGTGGAGAGCCAATTCAGTGTCCCTTTTGGTGTAACACACAAACTGTGATTTGAAAAATAGCATCCTTTTATCTGTAATGGTCTGACCTTTAGTTTGAAACTCAACAATAAATTCAGTGCACACTGACTATTCTTGGCATTATCGTTTGAAAAGTAATCTCCAAAATGAACTGATGAAAAACATACCATTTTCTACACAAACTAATTAAAATAAGGCAAGGAATGACCTTTGATTGTAACAACAAAGCCAAAATGCCCTTGCTGAGAGAGCCTGGCGGATCTCTGTTGTGAAACACACATGCTTTCTAAATGATAGGGTTTGACTGTATTAAGGGTTGTTCAATACATGCATAGACATCCTGGGAAATACTCTCCTCCTCCCGTTCCCCAGATGTGCTCTGTGCAGGCAGCGCTCCGGCTGCGGGCAGGAGGGAGCCTGGGAGCCAGGAGCAGGCAGGGTCGGGCTGGGGGGATGCTGACACCCACCCGGGCTCCCTGAGACCCTGCTGTGCCAAACCCTGTGATAACAGAGCCTCGGGGCTTGTTGGTGGCCAGCTTCCAGCTGAGAAAGGACCACGGGCTGCGAGAAGCACTGACACACAGCCCAGCATATGTTGGCTGAAATCAAACAGGCTTGCAAACCTCTCTATTTTTGTTTCCACAGCCCTTTACGGTTCCAGATGGAAATAACGAGGTCTAAATTGGGAAGTATGGCCCTTCTACCTTGTTTATTCCAATTAGTCAGGGCACACCAAGCCTTCTGAGGGATGCAGGCAAAAGCAACAGGGACATCTGCCGAAGTCCTGACACTTAAATATGCATCTGTATTATTTAGCTGATCTTGGAAACACTCCTAGCACTGCTCTCTGGATTTTTTTCCAGTAGCTATTTCTAGAATTAAAAACAAAAGAGCAGTCAGTGCAGCTCACAGCATGGCTGCTCCAAGGTTCAGACCTGAGGTGTGGGCAGCTTCTTTCCCCAAGGGTGTTCCAGGAGGTGAAGCCTCCAGCATCCACAGGAGCAACCTGAGCAGCTGTTAAGGAAACAATTACCTGTTGAAGCATGAGTGCCTGCTGCTGTTGGAGCAGGACTTGGAGTTGCTGGGGAGTTAGCACTTGTTGCTGGAGGATCTGCTGCATTTGCTGGGGAGTGATCACTTGAGGTGTCATCATAGCCACCGACACTGGAACCTGAAAGCCAACAGGAGACAGAGAGGGTCAGAGCACATCTGCAGAGTTCCTCCAGAATCCCCATGCCAGGGGAGCCCATTTCTGGCATCAAGGGGGCTGATGGTAAGAGTCCTCACAGCCCACCCTGGCCGGCACACAGGTACTGACCACACCTTCCCAGTGACTAAATTCCCCTTCTGCAAAAGGCTATTGGATGGAAGCTCCTTAAAGCAAGTAATATGGTAAAGATTTATTTATTTTTACAAGAAATCGTCATCTGGGTCCTTTCCCTCCCAGAAAGCCCTTGCCTTCTGTAGAGAAATCCAACAGCCAAATATCCCACGCTGATGGGATCTAGACCCTATTACGACAGGTTTTTCAGAAAATTGAAGGAAGGCTCAGTGATGTGAATAACAGCACTAGACTCCTATGCAATTTTTACAGAAAGGCCCTACCACGATGTCTTTACCATTCCATATTCACCCAGCATACAGATGTCTTCAATTCTTTCATATTATGTGAGATACCATTAAAAGCCGCTTTCCATGACATTTCAGTGACAAACAGCTACAGTGATGAACTTGATAGCATTTCATATTTGCAACTGTTAACACGTTTCTGCACGGGCATCTTTGCAAGGAACCTGTACACTGTATCTGAAAGGATGATGTCTTGTTCAGATAAAACACTGACATTAAAATGACAGGCTGTCTTGGCCAAGGTTACACAAATTGTATTCAAGCGGATACCTAATGACAATGCTATGAATTCTGCAAGCTTTCTAGAATGTAATTTAGCTATTCAAAATAATCACTGCACTTGTGTTTAATTTGCAGACTACATGAGAACCATTTTGTCAGTCCCAGTAATGCAAGAAGACTATTTCCCTAGAAACCCACCCCTCTACCCTCCACCCCAAAAAAAGGAAAAGAAAAAGAGGAGAAAAAACAATAGAGGAAAAGACAAAACCCATATGAATTTTAACAGTAATATTGAAGCACCTTACTTTTCTATAGTTTTAAATCAAACACATGACAGCACAAAACTAAAAGCAGTAAAGGATATACTTTGCTAAAAAGGATCTCCTGTCATCTCATGTATTACAATAAAAGCTAATAATATGTTTAGCACTTTTTCCATGCACCACTTTTTAAAAAAAATCAGCAGACAATAGCTGATCAGAAGATAAAGGAGTTTTAAAAAAAAAACCTCCAGAGTAGTAGTAAGCAAGAGAGAAATGCAGTATTAATTTTATGTAACATAATGTCTTAATATGCAGTTTATCTTGACTTTTTCACATGATTTGTCCTGTCATTTGCATAGCAAGCTCTCATTCCTAATTTCACAGTCATTATGCACTGATGTCCTGATTTCTCAGCATCACTAATCTTGATGAACTAAAAATGGTTCCTGAAGGTCAGACGCATGTACAGCGCACATCTCCCCGTGTTGTTGTGTACATGTCGTGTGCCAGGGCCAGACACTGCCTCCAAAACATTTGCCTGAGCAGAGCCCAGCAACACCCCATGACATCCCATTAAAGCCGACATGGCGAGGTCCTCTGAGCACTCCCTGTGGCACAGCACGTTCCCACATCACTGATGGGGTCCAGGCTGGTGAGAACCCTGGCAAAAGGAGATTTAGTTACGGGACAAACACAGAACCACCAAAACCAGTGGCCATTCTCTCATGGCCAGCGCCACATCCCCTTGCCTGTGGGAAAGCCACCACCTCGCCATGCAGGACCAGCTCTGAGGACGCTGAGTCATCAGGATGGGTAATCCCATTAATTCAGAATATCTTAATCCGCAGTCTTTTACAAACTTTTCTGGGAGTAGAAAATTATTTAATTAAATCCTGCCGTCACTATCTTCACCCGAAAGCGTGACTCACCTTCATTATTCTCATCCCCAGAGAAGTTTACTTTACCCTGGGGTTTGTACTACCTCTTATTGAAGCTGGACCAGGCAAACAGAAGAGGAAGCATGCTTAAGTATGTTTTCTGTGCCCTTCTTGGAAGATAGACAAGACAAATACTCTTCAGTCAGATTTATGACGACAAGCAGGGATACAGACAGGAATAGGGTGGGGTGCTGTAAACCCTACACATCGGTGATTAATCCAAAGGGCTGCATTCTGCCGTCAGCTGGGCAGGGACAACTCCCATTCACTTCCATGGCCTCTCTGCACGTTTATCTTGGGACAGATCTGGCGATTAGGCCCTATCTTTGAAAACTGGCCACGTACTTCCAGTAACAAATCTCTTAGCTGCACACTCCTTGCTAGAACAGAAGCACTTAAGCAGAAAGAAAAAAAAAATCATGTATGTACTGCACACAGTCACTGAGTACAAGTACACTGAGTACGAGCTTGTGTTGGTCTGTTCGACTTCATTTTACCATCTGAAACCACATTTTCACACCACACCTGCGCTTCTAAAGAAGGTGCTGCCTTCCATTTATAAACACAGCTAACAGCCACATTTAGCCACGGCCTGTACCTCAGTTTATCACAAAAGCGACTTACGGAAACCTTGCACAAACAAATCTAAATGAACCAGAAACTATTGTGTTAAAAATTACAACACACATCCCGGACGAGTGCGGGCACACACATACGGTCTGAGGGACTTTAAATAGTTAAGAATGATGGCCTATATATCCACTCTCTTAACTCCCAACGTCCAACTTTTCCATGTAGCTAGTCCCTGGTAATACTAGGAATCAAAGGGCATGCAGCACCAGCAATAGGCTATTATAGCCCACACTTTATTACCCATTACTACCGAGGTCATTAGCGGTAAGAGTGATTGTACCGGTCTTAACCTATTGATCATTGTAACTACTATCATTTAATCCCGTGTTGAATGTCTGGAAAGCTGCTAAAGGCACACAAGAGAGAGTGCTTTAGTGATGAGAAATATAGCCAAAGCTTGGAAATTACACTTTGATTCATAAAATCTAGCCAGTGGTTTAAATCAATAGTATTTAAAACAGTCATGTAAGTTCTTAACTACGGCTCTCTAATATTTATGGGTCCCTTTTTGAGTGTACTCAGTCAAAACTAAACTTTATTTTAGATACTGTGCAATATACTTTACATTATGTTAGATAAAAAATATTTATTTCTGATATTTTGTCTGATAGTAAGAGAAACCTAAACCAAGAGCTATAAATTCATTTTAGATTTCTATCTCTCAGATGTCAACTTAAATGTGTTGCCAAAAAAAATTACAAACCAACTTTAAAAATGACTTAACTGTTTAAGTACATGAAAATGAGCATGTTTTATGAGTTAACAATGAATCACAGAAGGCAGTCTATGAAGAACTAAAATAATTCTGTCTTACTGCCTTCAGGGAGTTGAAGTTCAAATTAAACTACTGGCAGATATATTTAAAGAATGCTAAGTTAGCATGCAGAGAAGAAATCAATCTTTTATTTTTTCTTTCAAGTTGTTTATTTCTATTTTGCACTTGAAACATGATTGTTGTTATTGATATGATTAATGAACTACTTTTGGTATTGTTGACTGATAACAATAGGGTGTGGTAGATACCCAGCTGCATGTAAACCTGGCAGCAAAGGTAAAAATACAGCTGCAATTTGGCTTTGGGAGCTGTGCTAGTATGGACCTGCTGACATGCTAATACCATCAACGGCAAAAAATGTCTTTAATACTCACAATTGTCTTCGCTCACTCTTTCTGTTTCTCCCAGGGTTTTGCCTCTGCTCCTCTGCATCCCCCAAAGCCCTCCTGGCCCCACAGTCCCCTCTCAGACCCTCCCATTTCAAGCCCTAAAAACGCCCTGTTTCGGCAAGACCGGCCAAGGGAAACTTCCACAAACTTGGGCCAAGCTCCCCTTTAACTTCCCCACGAAATTACAGCAGGGATGCATTTGTCACTCCTCCACACAACCCAGACAAGGGTCACGGGGATGAAAATGATTTAGTCCTATTTAATCATCTCCATTCCCTCATTTTTGGTGATATTAATATAATTAAATACTAGCTAAATAATTTCAAGTAGTTTAATCTTGTATGAAGGGAAAAAAAAAAAGGAAAAAAGAAGAATGCCATTTTCACACCCCGTGCCTCCGATGCTGGATACGGCTGTAGTCCTGTTAACTGTCAGCAGGCATGCATGGAAGATGGGGAGGATTTCCTTAATTCATAAAGAATAACTCTGCCAGAAAATCCTTTTCTCCTGCAATCTACGTTCCAACTTGATTTCAGTCAGCCCTCAGAGCAGGCACCTTGGATTTCCAAACAGCAATTCTTCGGTTAAAGATTTTGTGATAAAAGTTAAACGGAGCAAAACAGCTGAACACAGAAAAGAACAAGTCGCTGAGGAACAGTTAAAAATACTGAACTACAGTAAAAATAGCTATGGCCAGGCAAAACCAAACAATGAACCTGAGCTGTCCTATTAGCAAGATATCAAATGCGATATTTTTAAAATATAAAAAAAAAATTCAGGCGAAACAATGCAAAACAGGAGAAGATAAAGCACTGACACCCTGGCAAGCAGAGAGGCACGATGCCACAAGCCAGAGCAGAGCCCAGCAAAATAAGAAGTGCTGAAGGCAGGCAGGACCTGCCTCCATCCTGAGACTAAAACCTTTCCGACACAATATTTCATCCTCCAAAATCCCAACACAAACGCCACTGTCGGAATTATTCACGCAGGAACTGCAGTGCTGGTTCATTATGCGAAATGGAATCTCACTTTTAGACTTCGTTCTTTTTCCATAATATAGCACAGCACATTAAGACAGGTAATGTTTATTATATTAATGTAAAATCAGCTAAGTAGTCTGTCATTAGCATAACTGTGCTCTCTGTAACAATACAAGTCCCTACTGTAAGAGGGAAAAAAACCTCCTTAAATTTAAATTAGCGTTTTACTATTGTAATTTTGTTTATCGTATTTTATCAGGAGTGAAGATCTCCTTCTGACCCACAGAAAGCAAAACGAGGGGCTATGCTGACATTCCCTGGCATGTCAGGATGTCTGCCGTCTTCTGCATTCTCTTCAAGCTGAGGAAAAACGGGAATATTTTCGTATTTGTTTACAGAATGAAACATCTGATCTTATCTTCCACTTCTCATGCATACCAGGTTTCTCACTAAGTGCCAGGATAATTGTTTCTGCTATAATAAATACCCATTTAATTTGCATAAAAATATAAAGTTTACATAAATTAAATCCTTTCTACATCTAACATTTGTCAAATAGAGACTAAACCAGAACATACACACACACATCCAAATACCTCTTTAAAGAGATGAGTGAGATTCTAAGCTTGAGATTACCATCATAATTTTTCACATTTCAAAAAGTTACCATTTTTGTTTCCATCTCTAGCATGAAAGGAAAAATTATATAACCTGCTGTACATGGTTTGAAACAGTGGTGATTTTATAATGATTCAGTTTAAAACTAAAAAAAGAAAAAAGGAAAAAACCCTGCATTTTTTTCCAGAGTTTAGGAAGGGAAATGTTAGATCAACATATTCTGCCAAAAAAGCCTCAAATAAACCAAAAGCAATCCTGCTTAGAAACATCCAAAATACCCCTAAAGCCCTTGAAAACCCCTTGAAACCCTCTCTCCCAAACACCCTTAATATACTGAGAATGATCACGGTGTCAGATTCCTTACATTTGTGTATTAATTCATACATGTATTATGGAGAGCTTAATTAAATAATAAAAGACCATGACTGAACCAGCAACATTTAATATGCCCAGAATTTCATGTGAGTGAAAGGGAAGTGCTATACAGAGGGGATTTTTCTTTTCTTTTTTTTTTCTTAGGGCAGATTTTAAAGAACTGCAACTCCCAACAGATTTCTAGGAAGGATGAGCCCTCTCTACACGCCTGGCTATTTTCTCCTGCAAGAATCAAATCCATAGCTGCCTGCTCTTCAAACCCAGGGCATTTGAGATGACGTACACTGTCGTGGCCAGCTGGAAAAAAATTAGTGATTCTTGAAAAAAAAAATCCACCTGGTTAAATCCTGCTGTTTATTTCCCACACAAACCAGAGCTCTGCTTAAACACTCGGGTTAGCTTTGCCACTCTGGTTCCAAGTGACGCCTTGATAACAGTTGTAAACTTTATTTGCTTAAAAATGTGCAGGTTTTCACACCTATGGCAGACACCTACAGCTGAACATCACAGCTAAGCACAACGGTGCAAATTAGATTCTAATGAGAAAACATCAGTTGCTTCTTTGACAATTTTGCCATTCACTGATTTACTTCTAATGAAGACGCACTCCAACCAGCCAGCTCGCCGTGTTAAAGGTCAAAGCACGTTCAAAAAAATGCCTCACAAAATCAAGGCAAATGGGAAACCCGCAAAGAAACCTTCTCATAAAGTGGCGTGGCAATTAGAGTAATTGTGCAAAAAGCCGTCTTCGGTAAAAAGTAAAAGAAATTAAGCTGCCACTACTGTAACAGGTTAGATGAAAATCAAAATTTAATGTATTCTCCCTTGTGTCATCTTGTTTTGTCAAGACATCAAATAGAATTGGAAAGTACAAAATAACAAGCCCTTGAGAAATCACAGAAGCCGACCTTTTTGATGTTGTTGGTTTACCTTGTTCTCAGTTATTTGAACAATGATGTTTCAGATTTAAGGGCAAGATAAAGCTTAAAAATTAAAACCCGTTGTCAGTTTTGGGAGGAGGGGTTGTTGTCCCTCCCAAATAACAGAGCACCTTACCTAATCAATGAAGGCAAATCCGTCCGAAACTAGTGCACAGAACAATTAGCAATTCCACTTATTTATTCAATATTCACTCTGGGTTCTATAACATTCATTCAACTTCAATATGACTACAGATCCTCCTGCTAGTGCAGGAAACCGCACTGGAAAGGTTAAAAAGAAAAAAAAAAAAAAAGAAAAAAAGGCTTGGGCAGAGATATTTACCAGTGCTGCTTCTCTCCCAATCTCTACACAGCCACTTTAATCTGCAGATTGAGTGTATGGTGGATTTTTTTCCCCTTCCTTTTAACTGGAAAGCGAAGCTGAACAAGTAAGCACCTTATAAAAACAAAACAGGACAGAACATTTTAACTGAACTACAGCAAAGTAGTTTCCAGTAATGCAGTTCTGCTTTCAATAAAACAAACAAACTGCTTAAAACCAGCCAAGCCTTTCACCAAACAATAACAAATTTAGCTTATGGTGTCAGGACTTTCCCACAATCTAGTTCTGCAGGTGTTGATAAAACTACCCCTGCTACCGCTTTTCCCTAGCAAAGAGGGGAGAAAAACAACACCAGTAAGTTATCCTGCTACTGAGAAATCTTTACAGAAAGTAAATCCAAGTGCTGTGTCCTCCCAGCTCACGTTTGTCTACAGCAGCTCTGAAGAGACTGAGAAATACAGCACAGAAAAGCACAGGAGCTTTTGAAACTACTTAAAACTTCTGAATGCAAAAATCCTTCTCCCCTTACCTTTCTTCAGCTGCCGGAGCATGTAATCACAGACACAGAAACCAAGGCATTTTGCATTGAAATAATAATTTCAGGATTTCAAAAACAACTTTATTCTCAAGCAACAAGGCTGCTTGAGCACTGTCAGGTTAAAACGGTGCATAAGAAATCGCTCTGACTGCCCTACCTCGCTTTCAATGGCTATAAATCCATTTCATCCTTCTCCACACAACTGTTGCAACCCTTTTCTTCCTTGCACACAACTAAAACCAACTCATCTCGCACAGACATCAGAGCCCACCGTCCATCAGTGCAATCATCCGTCTGTGACCCCTCTACCGTGGGGTCTGATCACTGTTCACACCCCAGCACAAATTTCAGTGTGGGGTTAAGAGCTACACTTCTAAAAGATGTGCAGGGTTCATCCAGCCCCTGAAGAACGTGAGGCACCCACACCTTCCTCTGAGCACTGAGGTCCCCGCAAAAACAGCGCAGGGATTTTATTTCTTCCCTGTCAATCCCATTGTATTTATGACTTCTCTTTAGTTCAGCTGAGTGACTGGTCAGAGCATGTCTCAGAGCTTTTTTTTTTTTCTTTTAAAGCAAAAATAACAGTGCTTAGAAAAGGGAGGGCACAATGGCACAGCACTGTAAAGTGAATGTTAAACAAGACAGAAAAAAAAACAAACCAACTGTAGCAAACAAAAAAAATTTCAAAGCAGCCCTTCCTATCATAAGCTTTCTGATGATTTATGGTTTACCAACTCAGCAAGGTTACGCAACACTGCATGCCTTTAGATGCATTATTTGAGTCAGTTGAGATTTAATTAAGATCACAGCCTCCAAAATCCCTGTCAAATGAAAATTCACAGAAGACAATACACTATATATCCTCATGCAGATAGTCTCCATTCCATGCTCTGGAATAACATAAGTTAATCCTCGTTTCTATGGTGGCAGACAAAAGTTCACTAATTTTGTTTTCTTTTGACACTTGTGTTGTTTTCTGTTTTATGTCATGAGATCATTCCCTTTTGAGAGGGGAGGGGAGCTGATATAGGGGGAGAAGAGGGAGAGCAATATGTCTGAATATGGCAGCAGATGTATTTTGACATTCTCACAGCTCTGCTGTGATGTCATCAAGTTTTCATATAATTAACCCCTGCCAGTAAGAGCATCCTTTTCTGACATCTGTCCATTGGGAAGAAGAGGAAGGAGTCAGAGAAAAAAGCACAAAAATTCCTGCTCTCGCACTAAAACCAAAATCAAACAAAATTAAATTAAGGATACAAAACAGCATTTACATCTTCCTTCTGTATCAGTCAGTGGCTTTCCCCAATTCATTATCTGCCCCAACTACCTCCTCACCTCCGAGGTGCTCTGAAACCACAAGCCACGGATGCCCAGCTCATTCCCAGCGCCTTCTCCTCCTGACGGTCCTGGTGCAGGGGAACCCCTTCACTGTACAATCCAGCTCCTCTATTTACTAAGCATGAGCACGTTAAATAAAACAGTATTTCTTACAGAGAAATTGCTAGAACTTTACCGCATTCCACTGTATTCCTATTTGCATTATCTTAATATCTGCTTGCTTATCTCATGGTTTAGAAATGACAGGTGCTAGCGGTCTTTTGTTTGACAGGCCACTACACAAATAACTGTCTTGCCTGAAAGGGCTAATGCACTACTAATGAACAATAAATCAACTTTGATTATAAAGTGTCAGACCAATCAGTTTGCAGTTCAGCTCTATCACAGTCTAGGCCAAGGCAGCTACTCTGTTCAGGCAGGACTCGGGTTTCATCTCTGCAGCCTTATCAATGAAATTTTTTGGACGCAGCCACAGGAGATCACTGAAAGCCCTCTGACAGCAGATTTTCCGCCGGCTGCGAGGAGAGGACAGAGCCTGCTTTTAGAGACTTCCTAGGCTGCTACTACAATAAATATACAATCAACAAAAGCCATTTCTTTACCAGACAGAAGCACACTCTAATGACATACGCACATGTGCACATGTGCTGTAGCCGTGACTTTTAGAGGCAAACAGAAATGCCTTTCAACTTGGTGTAAAAGATGTGCGAGATGCCTGAAAGCTCTGCACATTAAACACACTTACGAGGGGTTCGATCTGGTAAAATATAATTTAGCGGGCAGGGTGCTTACAGCTCCGGGGGGAGAGGAGGGTAAAAAGCCTCCTCGCCTACTACAGCTACTGCACATGCACAAGGCATTCCAGGATTGGGCCCGGGAGCATCAGGCATGAGAATCAGCTGTGATCCAAATAAAAGAAAAGATCTGAACATTTAAGTTTATTTATAAAAAGGCAAACTAGCGTACGCAAGTCGCTTTTTATTAGAAATAAACTTCAGCGATTTATTGTAGTTCACAACTCAACACTCACTGCTAGAATAAATCCAACCGTTTGGTTTTCATAAACAGATCTTGGTCACCCTGAATGATTCACACTTCCTGCCACCAAACTTGTTTTTATTTAAAAATATGAAATGGTAGCGCCTGGAACGCCGGCACACGCACCGAGAGGACTGTGTCGCGTTACCGAGGGGCATTTCCCTGCCACCAGCACAAGGACAAGTCACAACTCTCACCGCCTTCGGAAACAAGCTGGCTTTGAAGGAGTTAATTGCAGAGAGGAAGAGTGTATATGCACTTTGCTCTAAACTTACCACCCACTTCCTAAGGGTTCCCTCCTCCCCGCCACCACCACCCTCGAAATTTCAGCTCACTCGCACTGCAACGCTGACACCGAGCCCGGCCGCGCCGAGATCCCGTTACATCCATTTCGCCGGGGTTCACAGCACCAGTCAATGTCAAAAACAAAGCTCACTCACTTAATTTCCCCCCGGTAAATTGACTGGCGAATCCATTCAGCGATCCCGGTTCCTGACATTTAAACCTGACACTGTGTTTTATCCGGCTCCGTGCACTTTCCCTCCTTCCTCGCTCTTCTTCCCAACTCCAGCGCTGCGGCACAGCCCGCCCGGCTACGCGCACCCGCGACTGTCACGACAGGCGACACGCTCCGCTCATCACTTCTAAAAAGCCCCGGCGAGTTGCGGGGCGCACACGCTGTCCCTCCCCACCTCCCTCCCTCCCGCGGAGGAGCCGGGACCGCGCGGCTCCTCCAGGCCGCCGCGGCTCTTTCCGCCACTTTGCGCGGGCCTCCCGCCCCCGATCCCCCCTGGCGGGGCACCCACCTGGGCGGCGGCGGGCGGCGTGCGGCGCGCCGGGCCATGGAGCGGGCTGGCGGAGCGGCGGGCGCGGAGCGGTGCGGAGCCTCCGCGGGCGCGGGCGGAGTGCGGGGCGCGCTGCTCGCGGGCTGCCGCCGCCGCGCCGCCACCCGCGCGGCCCCGCCCTGCGCCGCCGCGCACACCCCGCCCCGGAACGGGGCGCCCCGCGGGCCGCCCCCGCCCCCCGCCCGGGCACCGCCGGCTGGACACCCCCCCCGGACCCCGGCGCGGCCGCGGGGCGGGGGAAAGAGCCGGCAAAGAGCGTTAGCGGCGCCCCGGGAGAGCCTCCTGCCCGCCCCGCAACTTTCTCGTCTCCCGCGGAAAAGTGGCTGTCGCTCTCCTGCTGTCTGCCCGACAGCTCTGCCACACAACCCCGGGATTTCGGTATCGGAAAAACAGAAGTGAGAATAAAAAAGAAACAACCACAAGGTGCTTCTGGCGGGAGTTTGCAGCAACGCGGGGCAGAGCGCCCGGCCTGCGGAGGGGAGCATCTCCCCTTCTTCCCTCGGCCGCGCCTGGTACCCGTGTCCCTCTGCCAGCCCTGCCCGCGGACATCCACGGCCACACGCACCGAGCCCTCGAGCTCCGTGCACCCAAAGCCGCTCTGTTTGGGTCTGGGGCACCTCTCAAACGTGGGGTACGCCTCACTCAGAATAAGCTTCACAAACTCAGGCGGGCGAGCTCCAAGAAATGCTTGTCCAGATTTCACCCAAACTCGACCCCCTGTTCATGCGCTCTCTCTAACGCAGGGATTGCCACAGACCTGGTGCCCCGTTTTCCCTTCCCCAAAAAGCTCCCATCCATAGCATATGCTGAGTTGGATCCCACAGAAATCATCGAGTCCAACTACTTCATCTCAGGCAGCAATACTTGGTAAAACCTCTCCCCCTATTTCAATTACAGTTTTTTTACCTTTCACATAGTTTCTGAAGACGAAATTAATGCAGAGAGTAACTCCTCAGTTACTTCATGTGCAAGCACAAGAGCAGACAGAAGCTGCCCTACACCATTCCCAGCAGAACCTCCCGTTATTTGCAGGAGTCGGGGCTGTCAGACAATAGCCCCATTAGTGATGCTGCTGAAGAACCTCACAAGAAGCAAAGACAAAGGACCCAATTTACTGACAACTTGTGATCTGATGTTAAATGGGATGCGATACGGATTGCTTTCCACCCTAAAGTGTTTTCGTGTCAGATAACAAATTTATTACTGGGATTTTTTTCAGGTCACAAAAATGTGACCCCACCCTCTTATGAATATTTAATAAGGGACTAAGGGCATCTTTTGCAAGACCCTAAATCTGCCAGAAACAGCCTACATGAATCAGAAAGTGCCTGCCTCTTAAAGGGGCACGGACGCCCTGAGCAGGTCAGCACAGACAGGGCATGGGAACAGCCAGGATTTATCCATGTTATAGCTGTGCAGAGTTAAGCACACACGTACACACACAGCCCCCGACACACCGGGAGCTCAGCAATAACATAAACCATAAAGCATGCAACACGCTAGTAATAATTATCACCTGTGCTTAAGAGAAATCCTTCCTGTCCTGGACTTCAAAGTAATCTCGAGGAACTTGGATTGCTTTGGGAAATACACGACAGAATACACAGACTTAAACTTTTCAACAGTTCTCTAGTGGACCACCTCCTCCTTCCTGCTGTATTTCTAAGAGAGTTGCTGTGGCAGCGTTCCCAGCAGCCCCGACGGCAAAGGAGCAGCGTTTGGAAGGCTCTGAGTGTTAACACACCCTGACCAGCTCTGTAGCCAAAATGAGCAGGGGGCTGCATGCCCAGGCAGTCTCTGCAGATCATCAGGGGATGCTCTACAGATCCTAGCTGCGAAATCTTTTGATCCATCTTGTTTTCCTCAACAGAAACTTCTCACCCAGACAAGCCTCAATCCTATTCTCACATCATCAGTTCTTATTTTCCAGTATCACCATATCCAGGCACACAGCTCAATCCAAGGCCAGTGCCCTCCTTCTGGCCTGGTCACCAGCTCATCCCACTCCTGTGAGCCAAGCTCTACACTACTGTATTTGTAAAAAAAAGGGGGATTCTTTGCTCAAGGCATTTCTCTTCTTTCCAGGGGCAAAGAAAAAGCGTAACATGTCAATGCAAGCCCAAAGCTGTGAGAGCTACACGTGAAGCAAAAGCACAGTGCTGGCTCTGGCACTGACAATTCTCCCCAGCCTTGGGCAAGTCACCTAGGAGTTTTGGTGGCTTTAGTTCTTTTTTAATGTCTCTGATGTTGAGGATGCCTCTTTCTCTGAGAGCTCGGTCAGCAGTGTTTCTGGCCTGGCTTTGCAGTGGCCTGCACCATTTCAAGGCAGTCAATGGCCCCGACATCTCTGCCTCCTCATCTGCAAAACGGGGATAATGTGACTTGTTTCAGGATCTTCTGTAGACCAATATTTGCAAAACACTTTGAAAATTGAAAGGTGCTGTCTAAGCAGTGAGTGCTGGCCACAGAACCTGCAAGCCGTATTTTTAAAGCGTTTTATACCCTTTCATATAAAAGCTTCATACCTGCAAGCTCAGCCAACATCTGCTCGGGGCTAAAATCTTCAGCCTTAGTAACAGAGATGGTAGCACTTGTTAAGCAAGGTCACCATGAAATATAATGCGTTTCTAAGCCAGCAAAATATTTTAAAAGACCAAGAAGAACCATAAACTCCCACTTTAATTCCATTCAATTACAAAGAGTCATCACAGACAGAGACCATCAGACAGGGATATTCAAAACAGAACACATAAAGTAATACATTAAAAATAACTGGGAGAGAGTGTGGCAGGCTAGATGGCTATTTTGGCACTCTGTGTCCATGGGATCTGATCCATATTAGGTGGTGGTATCTTTCACCTAGGTGGAAGAAAATTATCAATGGATACTAAGCTCTAAGGTCCAAGTGAGAGAAATAGATCATGAATTACGACATGTATAGTGGAATAAATGATTTTGCTATGCCATTATTTTACATGAACACTTTATTCACAGACTTTTGCAGGTACCTATCCATGGGGAGACCTCAGACTTGCCTACAGAAAAGCCTCAGCTGCCTGCAGGGCAGGGAAGAAAAAAAGAAAAGACATCCACAAAGTGCAATCTTCTCTAACCAGAGCCAACCTGCCCTAAATGAGTCAATTTTATGTCTAGTCCTAATACGAAGCAATTTCTACCTAAAACAGCAATACATCTGCACTCAGTCCTTGAGACGTTCTCCTGAGCAGGCATGGCCAAACAGGTCCCACTTTACACTCTGGCAGCTGGTAGTGGGCCAAATCCTGTGCCCTGCTTCCCAAAGAGAAATTTGGGAGCAATTCAGCTGAACTTCGGTGCCAGCACTCCTGTGGCACAGGGGAGCCCACCCGCCCAGCGGGGCCACGCCGAGCCTGGCAAAGGCGAGTGCCAAACCAGCCTGCTCAGCACTCGGACTGGAGCCACGGGCTGCTTAAAAACCAAACTGCTGTTTGCAGTTCTGAGGGAAAAAGGCCATCTCGGATACTATTCCCACTCCTGGATCCCCAGGCCCATTTTTGTGGGGTTAAATCATATTTTCCTGTTTTGAGAATGCTTCATTTTCCCTTGTTGCTGTTTGAAAGACCTACAAAAACAAATGGGGAAAACAACTGACTAAACAGGAAACAGTGAAACTTACAACCCACAAAGTGCTGAGAAAAAGGACAAAGTAAACAGTTTTTTGGGTCATTTTTAATAATCTCAGCTAATGCCCTCATGGTAAAATATCTTCAGGCAGAAATATGATTTTTAGGCTGATGGTGTCTAACAAAACAGAACGCCAAAGCAATTAACATTTCAGTAATCCTTGTGTCTCTGTTACTCTTCTTTTTTTTTTGATGTGAAGCTGTCATTTTTCTTACTGGCCCCGCAAATTCTGCACGAACAAGTCTCTTTAAATCCTCTCAGTGTTGTACAATGGTTTAAATTTCACTTCATGGCATGCTTTAAATTACCATTCACATCTTCATTTAATGCATCATTTTATAATGCCAGTGTTACTAGTTAATTTATATATACACAGCAGGATGTGTCAACATTCAGGTGAGTTATGAATATGATTGTACAGGAGTTATGGAAGACATTTCAGCAAAATTATGGTTCCCTCTAAACATAAAAATATTAATAATGAATCAAACATCACAGGTAAACAACAAATTTTATATAATTGCTCCCCCCATGCTTCTAGATAAATAAATAAATAAGTATGGCACCATTTTTGCTGTGCATTCATATTTGATTGATCTTAATAAATTGTCATCTCCTTTCCTAATAAACTGTAATCTCTTGTTTCCGCCACAAAGTAAAATTTATTAGCACACTCTTCTACCAGCAGGTCTGCATCACTCACAACACAGTGTGCAAATTGTTCCACGTATGCTTGGGCATTATTCATAATTTATTTTTCTGCCCCAAAGTACACAATATATTGAGAGGTAATCACCACTAACTGTTCTCAGTTACTTTCCTTAATTATGTGAGATGACATTTATGTCACGTACAGCAGAGGAAATGCTGCAGTTTCCACTAAAACTCTTTTTTTTTTTTTTTTTTTTTTTGCCATGGGATGAAACACAGTGTTCACACAGAGAAAACCTTCTTAGGACAGGAAAGACTGGAGGTGGTATCTGGTAGGAGATGGGAACACACCTCCACTTGAAAAGAACAAGCCCTGTCTACCAAAATAACCCACTGGGCATGACAACAGCGATGGCTCCGAGAGGAAAAGTAGGTGTTTTGTCGTGATGTTAAAGTTGCCATGGTAAGAAAAAAAACCACAGAATGAAACATCAACAAAACAAATGTCAATCAAACACATTTTTGCCTGTTAAGTATTAACCAGTGAACTCCTGGCCACCCCAGATCATCTCCTGCCCGGTGTCCCAGAGCAGCCACTCCAGGCTCCCCAGCTGGGTGTTTTGGGCTGGATCACCCCAGTTTGGGGCTGGTGTGGAATGCAGGGCTGGAAGCGCTGCCCTCTCCTGGTAATCTGCCTCTCTCATCAGGAGACTTAATGCTTCACCTCACTCACAAAGGATCCTCTTTAAAAACCCAGGTCTGCTTCCACAACAACCCAACCTACACACACGAATGTATCACCAGAGATATAAATTAAAGTAAAACTGATTAACTGTGGGTCCTTTTAGATAGGAACACCTGCCAGACCATTGTGCTCACAGTCCAGGAGTGCTGAGTTCTGTATCCTGGCACTCCTGTGAGAACACCCTCCATCACCACCGGGCATTGTCATTTTTCGCTCACTCTGTTAGGAATATGTATCAGAGTATTTTCAATATATTTCAATAAAACAACTTCTTAGCAATAATGGGCCGCTGTTCCCACTTCAGTGGTCCCCAAGGTTTCATGATACAGTTTATTTAGCTGGCTCACAGTTCCAAGTTTTCTTCCAATATTCAAAAGCTATTTTTAATTTTTTTAAAGAAGGCAGCCAAGGGAAAAGCTTTTTCTCTTCTTTAAAAAGCAGAACAGTTAAGTTGATACATGCAACAAAACAACTCAGATTATTTCCTTGAGAGGTGTTTAGTCAACAGCCCTCGTGGTTAGATAGGAGTGCACAGAAAAGCTGTGACACTGCTGGTGCTACACAGGGATGGAGTTTGGAAGCAGCACTGGGATCTCTGCTCCTGCTAGAAAAAGCACTGTGACTCCAGGAATCAAATGTACTTGGAAAAAACAGCTTTTTAGGAAGCAGGGCTTGCTGAGGACATGTCCTCATGACCACCACCCTGTGATGCCACAGTGTGCTTCTCCTCCTCCTCGCTGCTTCTGGGTCAGGAGCAGCCCCTCACTAAGCCTGGCAGGATGGGGAATGGGAGGGGAGGAGGAGGTGTTGTTGTTTTGGGAAAACAAGACTGCAGGGCAGGAGAAGCCCCAGCCTCAGCACAGCCATGCCCTGGCCTTTGGCCATGTCAGTCATTTTGATGGTGCACATCTGGTTTCACACGGGCGACAAACAGGCAGCCGTGCTGGCTAAGCACACAGCCCAGCCACAGGACTTTGCTCCCCGATCCCTTGGGGTCATCCCCCCGGCTCAGAGTCCTTTGTGCATCACTAAGCAGGGCTCACTGCGTGCTCTGGGCTTTCCCTTTGTACTTCACTCCAGCCCGTCACAGCGCAATGCCACGATCTATCCCTTCATTCCAAATAAACTGGCCCAAACTCAATTCAAGGACAGGGCTCTCCCTCCTGCTTCCCTCCTCCTGGCAAATGCAGCTCCTGTCTGCAAGCGTTACAACCCATCAACATTTCCTATCCAAATCCAGCTGCTGCTTATTCTGACCCTTTCCCCTCCCCGACCCTGAGCCACAAGAAAAGAGAGGATGCTGAGAGGCAGCAGGTCTTGGAGCTGGAGAGGATGCGGTACGGCAGCCAGGACCTGCTCCTTTGCTGCACCCATCATGGCAAAAGATAAACAAGTAAATGAAATAATTTTTCTGTGGTCCCTTAAAAACAAAAAAAGTGGCTTCCTGTAGCAAGAGAAATCCCTCAAATGAGTCTAAAGATTTTGGGTTGGAAAAGCACAAACTCACTGCAAAGTGTGTTAACAGGAGAGGAATACTACAAAAATTGATCTCTGGTAGGAGACAAAAATTCTCTGCCCTCAAACACAGCCGCTTCTGGGGTGGAGGGTGGCAGCAACTTCACCACACAGAGCCCTGAAGGAATTCAGGACACCTGAGGCACCAAATCCTTCACTCCACTGAAATTGCAGGGTGATTAGGCAGAGAGAATGTAACTATCCAAACTGTAATTTGGCCAGCACAATGGATTTAACACCCCTATTCTTGGGAGGAAAAAAAAAGTACTGTATTTGAAGTTCAAAATCTAATTAACTATTTGAGAAAAAGAATTCTGTTTCTGAAAGAAAATTCCTAACAATATAAAGAGAATTAGTGCCAAAGTTTTTGAAGAACTGCATAAAATGGTATGAAAAACGTATGATATTGTAATAATAGGAATGACTGGATTTGCTCAAATGTTCCTTATACCTTATAATACAAGAATAAAATACAGTGTAAATCCTTCTATCTACGTAAGTTCCCTGTACAGAAAAATCTCTCCTTTAATAGGTTTACACCTTTAACATGTATTAGTTTGGAAAAGTCCTAGGGTATAATTACACATCTTGGCTTGGCATATTAATAGCTGTTCCCTTCATTTACTGATTTCTTTTACTGGTCAATTTGCTGTTTTACTACATTGCTCTTACAGCTTGGCTTCCCCCCTGTGCAGGGAAGGGCAGAGGGGCCAAGCTGGCCACGGGCTGTGTGTGCTGCCTTGGGGAGGTGGCTTTTGATACCTTGAACCCAGCCATCTGCATGCACACGCTCGTCTGGGATGTGGCATTTGCATCCAAGTTTGCCAGCAAGCTGCAGGTCACAGGCAGAAGCAAGCTGAGCTGCCCTCACTTCCAGGAAAATCTGTGCAGAAACACACTTTACAGGCCCAGGAGAGAACGAGCCAAGCAGGGCTTCTCCAGGGCTGGATGCCACCGTGCTGGTCTCCCTCCTCTGCCCCCCAGAGCACCTGCTGCTGCCCAGGCTCCTGACCCTGCATCCCTCCCCATGGCATTTCCTCCCAAATTCCTTCTGCCACCTTGCATCCCTCAACACCTTCCTTGCTCCAGGCTTTTGCTGCTGTCCCAGGTTTTGCTCTCTGCTCCCCTGGAGCTCTATCCCTACTGCTCCTCCTCACCTTCTTTCTCCTCATGGCTTGACAGACCTGGAGGGATGCTCACCTGGGACAGGATGCTCGCCTCGCTCCATCACACACCTGGGAAAGGACCATTTTCCCTGTGATGGACAAGGGACACACCTAATGATCCGTGCTACCAGTCTCCACAGGTTGTCTTTGCATCTCTCCACATTTGCTAAGCCTCTGTCCAGTTTCTCCAGGTTTCTCGACAGCTTAAGGGTTTTCTTGTGTTATAGTGGAGCCATTCAGTTAATGGCTTCTCAGCACTGCCATTATAAACCAGAACTTTTCAGGTGTTTATTACTCAGCTTTAAAAATTGGCTCTGTGCTGAAATTTGGCAAACGAAGTGTCAGCCTAGGAGAAAATTTTATTTTTTGCCAATTTTATAGTCTAAAAAAAAAAAAAATGACCCCACTTTGGCCTCCATAAAAATGCAGCTTTTGCTGCCTCAATGACACTGGTGAAGTAACAAGTCAATATTGTAATAGTGCCAGCAGAACTGAGTGATTTAATGCCTAAAATTGCTTTGAAGGTGAAGAGTGCTATTGAGCTGCTAATTATTAACTATTATTACTGATCCTGCCGCACAACAAAGATGCAAACAGACAACAGAGGGAATATGAGACATCACTGAGAAAACAAGGCAGAATGGGAATGAGGGTCCAGTGCTGAACACAGAGGAGCTGGAAAACAAGAGTCAGGAGTCTGGGCAGGGTGGGATCCTCCAGCCAACACAAGAAGAATTAACTGATATAGAAATATTATTTTTCGTTTTCCAGGACAGCATTTCAAACACAAATAAAATACAAATGCCACAGTGTAGCCTGCTCCATGCCAAAGCTAGCAATGGTGTGGGATCAAAATCAGCTCTAAACCAAGCTGAACTGAGGTCAGTAGGAACCTCATATTGCTCAGCTGAAGCCAAGAGAAACTTTGCCGTTTAATCCAATGTGTAGAAGACAGAGCTCTGAAGGTGCTGAGGACAGGTGACCTTACCTCAGCTGCCCAGCAGTCAGACATCCACACAAAAATGGGCTGAGAATTTCAAAGATCTCAAAAGACTTACATCCTCTGAATTTTCAGGATTCTTTCAAATCCTGTATGCACAGGAATAGCAGCATTCGAATCACAACCCCCAAAATCTGACCTGGGTTGATCTGACTTGGCTGTGTGGAGGGAAATGTAAGTGATCTCCACTCAGAACATGTCCAGCCACCCACTCCACTGTGTCACCTTCTGAGGGGACTGTGGCTCTGCAGCAGAAAGGTGACAGAGTGAGTATTTGTGCTCTGAGGGAAGAGTGAGGACCAGGAGCTGAGTGAGGCCAGGGCACGCTGCCATTTGGAATGTGCTGTACCAAAGCAGCCATGAAAAGTCATCGGGGCTGCTTTCAAACACAGTAAAAAAGGAAAAAAACCCAACCAATTTATCTTTCTGGAAACTTTCTGCTTGTCTAAGTGGCAGCTATTTAAATACAATTAACAAGCAAATGATTTTAAAATTACAATACATTTAGTAAGGCAGCATCACAAACAATTTGCATCTCATTAAAGTGTTTGAAGCTGCAGAATCAACCTCCCAAAAGGGCTGCACATCAAGTGGGAAACACAGTCACAGTCAACAGCTTCTGCACTGTCCTGTGACACTGGACACACAGTGGGAGGACAGCAGAGGGGGGACTCAGTGTCCAGCTGAGCTCCTGGCTGGGCCACCCCCGTGGGGAGTTCTGGCCACGGCTCTCAGCACAAGGACGGATGCCACAAGCCACAGCCTTGCTGGAAGTGGGTGTAAAACGAGGAAGGAAGGAAGGAAGAGGGTGTGTGTGTGCGTGTGTGCATGTGGGATGGGCACTTTTTAATATACATTCATGAACAAAGAGTTTAAAGAGATTTCAAGCTACTTACTCAGCTATATATATGTAATCAAAAGTTTATAGATTACCCTGCCACACCTTCTGAGATTAGTGCTGGGTTTGGGCACACATTAATTCCCAGGAATCTCCTGCAGAACAATCCCACACCGGTGTGTGCAGCAGGAAAAGCCTCAAAGAAGTAACAGTCTGAAATGCTTCCACTTCACTTTCAACTGTGATTCACTGTGGTGGCTCCACGGAACCCAGAGGATTCAGAAGCACTTTCCAGATCACAGACTATCTCTCCTCGTGCCTTTGGCTTCCTTTAGGAAGCCAGGCTGATGTCCTGCTGGATCCATCCTAGGATACAGGTTTTGCTGAGCACAACTTCAAATGGGTACCTGTGTGGGCCAGGGCTGCTGGTTTTGCTGTCAGTGCAGCTCCTGCCATGCCAGACCCTTCTGTTCTAGCCCATGGGGAGGAGTGACCTGGTAGGAGGCCGGTGGGAAGCTACTGCTGATGGGTGGGAAGGAATATACACAAGATCTCTACAGGTGATGCATGAACTAATTCCTAGATGAATGAGGAATGCAGCTAAACATTCTTAATTTCACTTATCACAAGACTTGAAGGTGAGGGTGTCCACAGGAGATGATGTCCCTGAATAAGTCACTTCTCACAATCAGCCTCAAAGCTGACACTGCCAGCACTGACCTACACTCCAACCAGACCTTCAATCCAAATACTTGCTCCAAAGCACTGCACGAACCGAAAAGGCACAAACAACACCTTCCCTAGAGTTCAGCCCAAGTTCTGAAACAACCTTTCACTTGCTGTGCCTCTGGCTGCACGGGCTGTGGAGCTGCACTGAGAGCTGTCGAACGCTGCGCAGCGCGGTTATACACAGCGCTGGCAGGGGAGAGCGAGACCAGAGATTACAATTGAATCTGCAGAGGAAATTCGGGTAAGTTGAATTATCCATCTGGAAGCTGGCCAAGGGCTGGGACTACTCCCAGAAGAAGCGACGGGTTTTGCTCGTCCTTTGAAAGGCAGCACCTCTGAGCTGCCCGTGGCTCTCGCTCGCTGCTCCTGCAAGAGCAGGGCCAGCACATCCTCTGTGCTCCTCCTGGCAGGGAGGCTTTCCTGGGATCCAGGGATCTTGTCCTGCTGCTGAGAGACCCGTCAGGGGTGACAAGGGGCTGAGGGCACTGATACCCTGCAGTGTCTCTGCAAGGGGTGTGGCAGCTTGAGACTGGGGTGCCAAATAAAAAGTGAGATGGAAAAAGGAACTAGTAACAAAAACTACAGGTAAAAGCAAACCATCAGGTGCACTCTCTGCTCCGGGCACTGCACACCAGAGAAGCTCCAGAGCCCTTTGGGTGGTTCTCGGGTCTCTCCATCCCCGGTGTCGTCACAACCAGTGTGTGTCACCCCAAAACTTCCTGCCCAGAGATGCCACCAACTATTGACACAGGCCTCGTGTGCTTCTTTTTCAGAGCTGTGGTTTTGTCGTTCGTCAAAACAGGATACTATTTAAATGTACAATGTTACGATTTAAACAAAGGTGAAATAGTTACTGCTGTTTTAGCAACCAGACATCAGGCTCTGCTCAAGCACACACATTTTTTTTTTGTTTTTAAAAGACCTCAGTCCGCTTTGCCAGCACGCTCTCCCTGCAAACCTGGATGTGAAGACAAGTGTCTAAGCAAAACAACACTCACTTTCTATGAATTACTGAACATGTGTAATTCATTTATCTGTAATATTGTGCTAAACTCAGCTCCAATTAAACAAACGAAAACACCTGCTTAGCACACATAGATCTTTCCATACCTCAGGGGAAGACACATCAGCGTGCTCTGTAGTACAATCTGGCTCAGAAGCCTACACTAACAATGCAAATCTGGGATTTTTCTTTTTTTTCTTAAATGCACATAGGCAAGGAGATAAAAAAAAATACAGAGAGAGATTTTGGGGATGGAGTATTTGTGTTTGGTATTTTTTATCTATGGCACGTGCAGTTCTGTGATACTTAAGTGCTCACTGGGGGCTTTTCATGGGCAGCTGCACCTGAGGGCATGCATCACTCCAGGGAAAAAAGTGGGATAATGAAAACTTTAAAACACACTTAACTGGCCCCAGATATTATGATACTGTAAAACTACCAAAGAGACCTTGCGTTGACAAATTTATTGAGCTAGGGAGAAGAGGTTTCCTTTTCTTGCTTTGCTTCTGGACCACAGGCATCCAGCAGCTCCACGGGACTTCCCTGCTGTCCCCCCACATGAACGGGTCAGAAACCCAGTGACACACAGTGAAAATCACAGTGACACACAGTGAAAATCGCAGTGACACACTGAACAGGGTCACCCCAACACGGGGGCTGAGACCACCCCTGGCACCCCAGATGTCCCAGCAGCAGAAATGAGTCACGGCCTCATCTGACACACATTTTGGACCAACAGAGGGGTGTCCCTTTGGGATGCCTTGGAAAGAGGGGTGCCACGGTTGGTTTGGGAGCCCGGGCGCTTGGCTGGGTGCAGCAGCTGCCATCAGCAGAGCCTGCAGCCTGCCAGATCCCCTACACTTAACTCATTTCCTATTCTTTACTCACTGCCTGCAGACAATAGGCTGTCAATCAGATCCCCACCAGAACATTTACAATTATCTTCCCTCTCCCGCACCTCAGCATGGCCCCGTGCGAGCGGCTCCATCCCAAACTGTTCACACACGAGCCATTTGCAACTCTTCCGTCCCCAAAACTGCCCCGACTCCAGAGGCAGCTTAGGAAATTGAATTTCCTCGTGTTTTCAAATAAAAGTACTATGGTGGCAAAGCACAGAAGCAAAAGAGCAGGCTTCCTACAGGTGTGAGGCAAAAGCAACGAGGAATGGAAAACCTGCCTCAGTAATTACTGAAGCATTCTGGGCAAGGATGAAGGCTGTTTACTGCCTTTTTTTTTTCCTTTTTTTTTTTTTTTAAAGCAAAATCAAAGTTACAAACTGAAAGGGGTTTTTTTTTAATTATTTTTGTTTTGTTTTTCTTCCTCTTTTTTTATTTAGGACAGGGTGGTCCCCCTCTGCTCACTCCTGCAGAATTAGCAACAAACCACCACCACAATTGTGCAGCTGGCCTTGTGACCATTGCTGAGCTCTCCCAGAAGAAATTGGTTTGTTTTTCCTCTGGGTAGACACAGCTGAGTGAAGGACTCAAAATGAGCACACTTTCCAAGCAAAAAATAACAGTGATGCAAGTCATAACCATACCTTCCCTTGTAGTGGCAGTTGCTGACAACGTGATTTAAAAATATCTGAACTATGTTCTGCATGATGTTAATGGTTCTATTCCAGAGAGAAATCCCCAATACCTTCGGGGCACTTTCCAAACACTGAAGCCTGAGAAACTGTCCAGGATGGGCCCACTCCTAATAGCACTGAAATCACTGCCATTGCTAAATTAGGAGAAAATCTGTACAGTCATCATTCACTGCACTGTGACTTCACTGATTTTCTGCTCCACTGTCTGCTCAAGGGTCAGCATGGTTAACAGCGAGGAGATATTCCCTCTCCTATTAATTGATCTGGACACATCTTTGATGGCTGTCAAACAGAAAGGTAACTAGTGACATCATGGCTTTTTTTTTTTTTTCCTTTTACTTTTTAACTCTTGCACAGAAAATTTCTACGACCTTTTCTGATGAAAAATAACCTGTGTGATATTTCCCCTCTCCTTTAAAATGTTTATCCTGCTCCGAATCTGCAAAGTGTGATATCATCAAGGAAGGTCAAGCTTCACAGGAGCTAATGGCTCCGCTGTGTGCTCCCACCACTTTGAAAAGACGAACAATAGTCCCTCAAGTGCTGCTGCCAGTGGCACAGCAGCAATTCACCATGGAGGGTGAGAAATCTGAAATTAAAATAAACTGCTTAAAACCTGCAGATAGAGGGGGGGGACGCAGGAGAGAGAATAAAACGGGACAATCTCTGAACCCAATCAACAAAGCGCTCATTGTTCCAGTTTAAGGCAAGTAACACAGCAATAAATATTGAGCCAAGGAAGTTAACCTGTATCCACAGCCTTTGAATAAACACCAAAGCTGAAAGTAAAATCCATGCCAGGCCTTTGGCTCTTGCCAACTCATGCTTTACTCCTTCTTGCTTGGCTTTGTTTTTCACTTTTGGGGATTTTCTTTGCCTTCTCTCTATTCATACCTTCCTGTAGGAACTCCTTATCATACAGGAAAAGGACAAACAGAAGGAACTGCCAGCACACAAATAAACTCAGTTGTGCTCTGTAAATCTACCTGGCTGCAGGTAACTGGGAAGAAAATGGCTGGGAAATTCAGGGGTTCACAGCCCCTGTGAAGCCAGGGAAGTCCCCAACTCCTTCCCACACCCCTTCTCCCCACGGTGACCTGATGCAATCCTGCAGACCTCTCTAACCATCGAATCCAGCTCAGTGTTTTACCCTGCAGGGTAGCAAAGGCAGCATGAGGCATCTCTGCAAGACACAGGCACGTTCATCTCCCTTACAAAAGTTTGAGCATTCAGCTCTTGATCTGAGTACAAATAAACGTCCTGGTTAGCTCTCATTTTTCCTCAAGTGGTTTATCCACTCCCGTGCCAACACCTCAGCCAGTAATACAGGTTTTCACAGCAAGTATTAATTCTGGCTTCACTTTTAAATCACATTTTCTTCATTTGAGCATATTATATTCCACAGAACGAGGCGTGAGCATCATGCAGAAGGCATTCTGGTCCACGGTTGTGAATACAGCTGTGTAGGCAGAGGAATATTTGTTTTCCAAGTAATTTGTGCACATTCACAAAATTACAGCTGTCTGCAGTTCTCCCGAAATATCTGTCCTGATGTTTACAAGCCATAAAATATAATCTGCCTTTTCTGCAGTTCCAACCAGTAAAATTGGTAATTTATATATTTATATGTACATCATTATTTTTCTTACAGATTGGCTACTCCCCATTACATACTGCCCATGGTTTTTTTTTTCCCCAATGAAAGATGGGAAACGTTTCACGAGAATTTCTGATTTTTGCCTTTTTCACGACAAGACCCCAATTCCTTTCAGTTCTATTCCTACCTGTCTGAATGCACAAAACACCAGCCCCTAGGACAGCAAAGTCCTCGGGACACAATTTTCCAAGCAAATGTGGAAATGTGCACTGCACCTGCTCAACTGACATGGCTCTAAGTCCAGGAGGCGAACCACAAGTAACTCTTTTGCCCAGAGTTTTGATGGGCAACAAAATGCACAAAACCAAAAAATAATCATCAGACAATCACAGAATGGTTTGGGTTCCAAGGGGCCTTACAGCCCATCCAGTTACAAGCCCCCTGCCATGGGCAGAGACACCTTCCACTACACCAGCTTGCTCCAAACCCCGTCCAACCTGGCCTTGAACACTTCCAGGGACTCCTGCTACTAGAGTGACTTTGGTGTAAAACTGATTTGAAAGAAAAATCAGAGGCAGGAAGCTATATCCAGCTCAGTGGGATCCCTCAGCTCCAACATACTCCCTGGATGGCTGTCACTTAAACCCAGGACAAATTTGGCCTGAGATATTCAACTCAGTGCTAAACCCACCCAAGAGGTCCACATGGATGCATTGATGTGTCATAAAAGGCCCAGCACTGAGATAAACCACAGGTTAATAACTTAAATCTGCAGCTGTTTAGAAAATGTCAGACAATGACAGAACTGGCAAGGAAGCACAGCTTTGGTAATCTGTACTGCTTTTACCACCCTCAATCCGTGTGCTCTGCTGCATTACATACTCCATGCACGCTGGCACGCGGCACGAGCTACGCAGCTGCAACATGGATCTCATGGTACAACAAGATGGAAAAAACTTTCTGAGGGGCCAGTGGTACCAAGCTACAGCACCAGTGACCTCGAGGGCATCAGTGACCTCATCATCTCCAGTACAAGTATCTCTGTCTCCTGGCTCCCCGCTCCAGCACCCATCGCTGCCTGAGCTCCTCCCATCATCTTCCTACCTCGCTCCAAAGCAATTTCAAAACTTTTTCAGCTAGACATGCTAAACCCAGGATGTAGATTTTCCAATTAGTCTCTGTTTAAACATCTGTTGGTAGACTGCATTTAACATTAGTTATTTGAGAAAAGAGCAATTTGATTAGGCTGTCTGAAACGGAGCCAAAGTCTGCAAAATAATAGCTCAATTAAATTTTGTTTTGCTTTCATTTGTCTTATACTTTCCTGAGTGTGATACAGTTGCATATAATCAAGTAAACTAATTCCTTTCAAAATGAGATATTTCGGTGCTTTTTCCATCTCCTCTTAAAGTTTATTTAATAATCTATTCCATCTTCTCCATGCTTCATCGAACTTCAGCCTGACACAAAGTACATTTCTTTCTTGTGCTTTCAGTCTACTTTAATTTTCCAGGCTTTCAGTGACTTGAGATTATGCGCCATTAATGTTACACCTTAAATAGATTAGTAATTTATAAAAGGAAGATTACACATATCAGGCAAATAAAAACATTTCAGCAACACAACAGCCTTTTCTTCACACACACCACAAAATATTTTGCCAACCTGACGACACAGCTGTAAAACTGTCAAGCTCCAAAGCCATATCCAAGCAGCATTTCCAATTGTTTCCCTGGGTTTAGTTTCTACTTATTCTGCTATGTTGCACTTGTTGCCCTGAAACTTCAATATTAGCTCTAGAGATTTAAACACATGAGGCAAACAGCTGCTCTCCTCCATTCCAGCAAGCCAGATCAAAATGCCTTCTCTTTTTCTCTCCTGCCTTTTTTTTTCCCCTTTCTTTTTAAATAAATTGCTATAAACCAAGTATTTCTGGCAAAGTTGATGGTTTCAGGGGAAAATTCTGCTCTGTGCTCATCACTGCAGACTCCTCCAGTGCAAACTCCTCTCAGTCAGTGTGTGAGGAACACCAGCACTTCCCCATCCTGACTAAAGAAACTTTACCTTGAGGATTAAAAAGTATAAATAAAAAAGTCACAGCAACTTAGCTGCTATGTAGATGAGTCTATGATTTAAATTAAAACACTAAACATTTAAACATTAACTTTTCACACTTCTGTTAAAAAAAAAGTAGCAGCGTGTACTCTTTGAGAGAATTATTTTATCTGAGATTTTTGATACACAGTACTTTTCCTTTAGTGTTTTTTAAACATATTTGTTGCAAAGTGTGAACACAAAGGGACAAGCTGAAATAGGTATCTGGCAGGCTCTTCCCAGTGCGTGCTGCCGAAAGCCACAAGTACTACTGCAGTTGTGACAAACCTGTTATTTTTCTGCAGGAAGGCGAGCAACTCCTCCAGCACTCCCTGCCCTGCCACTGGCAGCTCTTCAGAATATTCCTGCAACAAAATAACCTTAAAAACCGAGAGGCATCTCAAGTCCGTGGAAGTTCAAAATGGGATATGTCCTATTTAAAATGTAGAGAGCTACTAAATATGACAACCATTTGATGTATGAAAATTATTCACAACCAAAAACAGACAGTCTGGAAATAGCTGGGATGACTTCATTTAGACAGAATTACCCAAATCTGTTTCTAATATACACAGTACACATAATAAATTTTTACAATATGACAAGGAAAACAAACTTAATAAAAGTTCCAGATCTTTTGTTACACAAGCAAGCTATAGCCATGCTATGTTTATAATATTTTGCCCATGATATCACAGCTCAGTAACAAAAGCTAAGCACCACACAAAACAGTTTCTAGGTATGACTTCACCTCACCGTGCCAGCGCTGCACCCATCAGCCTGGCAGAACTACCTTCCCCAACCTACAGCCCGTGCTTGCTGGGTTGATTTTGACTAAGAGTTTCCTTTTCTCCTTCTCCCAGGCTCCCTCTGCCTTGGGAAGCTGTGGATCTCTGTGACGGGAGTTTGTTTTTTTCCAACTACACCAGGACTCATCTGAACGGTAAGAGATTTTTAGCCTGTTTCCTTCACTCCTGGTTATTTGACAAGTGCTTGAAAACCCTGTTATAAACAATCTCTGTAGGAAAACAGATGATGTCTTAGGATCACAGAAGGTAATTTTTTCAAGAACCCAACTTTTTGAGCATTTCCCAGATGCACCGCGTCAATCTTCCCGCGTTTGACTATCTCAGCTGGTTTTCCAGCCCGGGCATCGCGCCAGGCGGGCCGGACTGCCCCTCATTGTCACTTCTGTTCGATGGCACTTGCACCCACTGCTGTTATTCCAAGCTTCAGGAAATTTTCTAACCACTGGACAGGCTCCAGCACTGAGCACTAATAAGTTGCAGATTGCAGCAGTCTAAAGTGTGTGTGTGTGTGTGTGTGCATGCGTGTGTCAGATCGGGGCCACACTTTGTAGGAGGGGGGAAAAAAACAGTAGTTCAAAAATGCTGCCTACTCAAATTGACAGAAAAGTGACCCCTGCACTTCATCAGAAATTCCTGCAGACTGACAAAATAAAGGAGTTTGCTTTTATCACACACAGTAAGACTCATATGGAAAAATGGAAACACTACATCACTCGACCTCAGGTTGCCCCCTTTTCAACCGCAGATGAATATTATGTATAAAAATTGTAAATCAATTTGAGATGTATTAAAGGAGATTCTCTTTTTCTGTATTAAAGGTAATATGTTTTAATCTCAAGATTTATTTTGTAATGTCAAGTAAATGAGAAAGACTTAATTTCCGTAACTGAATTTTGTTACTCTTAAGTCTCTTCAGCATCTCTGCATGGTGTTCACAGAATTTCCTACCCTTTGCTTTGCATCAGGAAATAATGAGCAAGCGGCACTTACCCAACACTGAGTCACAAATATTTGCCTACATTAACAGAGCATTAAAAGCCATTTTAAACAACTTAAGGAAATTGTGCTAGCCTTTGAACTGTGATTCACTATTAGGAGAAATTAGGAAACTTTTCCTCTTCTAAAGGCAAAAATCAGCTGCCGTAACCTCCTTGTAATATCATTAGGTCCTAGAGCAGATTTTCCTCTTACAGCTCCTCACACACAATAGATTTCTTTGCTTAATGAAACTACCTCTGAAATTTTCCTACACTCGGTGTTGGGTACTTTGAAATTTCAATCCTTTCACATCCTTGAACTCTCATCAACATTTTTTTCCAGACTGTGTCAATAAAATTGATTACTTGCAGTTCTGAACTCTGTTCTGCACATGGAAATAAAACAATTTGTTTTAAAGTATTTTCTGAAGAAAGCAGAACTTGGCAATCATATCTCCAAGATCAAAAATAAAAAAGAAGAAAGAGGGACAATCCAACCAAGCGAGCCTTGCCCACGAAAAGCAAAACAAAAAGAAACCTCTCCATCAAACAAAAGAGAAGCGAGGTCCTGATTTCATGATTTTATCACGGCAGCAACGCAGGCTCAGTCCCTGACATCCCCACATCATCAGGCTGGCTGCTGTCCTCCCGACTGATATATCTCCCTGTCGGATGTGAACGATCTTTTCGGATCATTAATATGTTCATTAATTTGTTATCAATTGTGGCTCGCTGTACTGACGGCGCTCGGCGCCGCGGCTCGCGCGCGCCTCGGCAGCGCCGTGCAATCACACACGGACGGACCCCTGGCTCCCCGGCTGTTGAGATGCCTCATACCTACAACCGATCTGTTGCTTTTACAAGTTTAATCTCGGTATTAAGGAGCTGATTGTGGAACCATGTCGCTATAACATCTTCAACCCAGCTGTACATCATATAAACCGCTATAGGAGGGGGCAGTCTCCCATCATTCCTGGCAGCAGCACATACCTTTAACTCCCTAATCTGTAATACTACAAAATACCGCTCTCATTTCTTCCCAAGCACAAGTGGACTACCAGCAAGGGTCCAACAGTGTTATTCCTAATTACCTTTTTTTCACTCTTGATCCTGTGGCGCTCATAATTAGTTACCTGGGGCTGCAATCCAATTTGAAGTGATGACAAGAAAGTGATCCATGAAAAAGTAATAAGTTAAATCCAATTTCAGCCTTCCTCTAATTAAATGCACATGGAACTAATGACTCAAACCCTACCATTTCAGTGATAATGGTAATTAGCGAGGTGGGAGTCACTCTCTTTTTTCAACACTGTAGGTGTAAACCACAAGGTAAAATGGCAGGAGCACTCTTAATTACATGTGTCATTTTGTCAGCAATTTACACATTTCTGACCAGTCAGGAAGGTTTCATTTGTTTTCCCCTTCCCTGAGGTGGGTAAGGCACGTTCAGGCTCTGGCACTGCCCACCCCACATCCCTGCTCCCAACCTGGGCAGAAACCACAGTTTTTACAAACCTGTTCTGTAAATGCTTAATGTCAAAGCAGAAAACCTGCAAGAAAATGATACTCAGGGTGCTCTAACAAGATACAGGGCTGAAAATGAGGGATCCTGGCTTCTACTTTGCCCCTCAGGACTGACTTACTTCCAGCACCCAGATGCCAAACTCCCAAATATCCCAGCAGAGCTGCACATCTCAACACCACTGAGGGCCTGCAGCTCTCCAACCTTGTGCGAGTCACTTAATATCCCTCTGTCAGGGTTTACATGGCTATAAAATGGGAATAATCATGTTTGCTGACAGTACCTCACACTGCCAGCTCTCCAAATATACTGGTATTTTCCTAGAAGCTTCATTTTTTGAATCATGATATTACAGGATAATCACAGGCTTCTTTGAAGAATAAACACATTTGTCACCTTTCTGCTCAGTCTAAAAACTGAATAGTAAATGCTTTAAAAAATATTAAAAGACAGCAAAAAAGGCCCATAGGTGTCATGAAAAAAAACCCCTTAGTATCAAAATTTTCAAGCTGATCATGTAATTTTGAGGATCTGACTCAGATTTTGTTCTGTTTGTGGGGTGGATGATGTCTGCATTTCACAGACACATTCCAAGAACTGACTAACATTTATAATTGGACTTAGGGGTGAAAAATAAATAAGAACTAAGGGGTTCTTTGGTAGAAACCAGCAAAACTCAACTTTGCTTAATTTCCAAAGTCAGAAACAGATAATGAAAGATTCAAGGGAAATTTTCATAGGCAAACTTCAAACCCTGCCGAAGCAAAACCTTGACCCAGGCTGAGTTGGTGCCAAAATTCCCACTGGCCTGACTGAGGCCAGATTCTGATCAATTTCTGTATTGAAGAGTGAAACAGAGAGATGCTCGTACAAATAGAATAAAAATTTACTTCTTCTGCCAAATCATCTGCTGAGACAATTTCTCTACCAGTTGTTAAATTTACCACTATGTAAAAAAGGTTCCCTGGGTGTAAAACCTGAGACAACATAACTGAGGCTTGTGTGCTCCAAGTGAAACGGAGCATACCCTGCCCTTCACCTCTCGGTGTTTATTACGTTGTCAAACTAAAGATTTCTAATTCCATAAAAAAAACAATAATAATTGCCCCCAACACCAAGCTACAGTGATTTTTTTTTCCTCTTGTCCTCTTCTATTTCTCAAGATACTGGAAAGATATATTAAGATAATACAGCATGCAAATTAAATTCTACAAAAGCCCAGCCAAAAGGCTGCTTTAAAAAGCAGCGGTATGCAAAGGCGAGGACAGCTCTGTCCTCTCAGCCTCCCCCAGTCTCACCCTGAGGATTTAAACCAAACCCAAATTCTTTTCTTGGCTGTGACTTAAAGGCAAGATTTATTTTTTTGTTTTGCCAAGCAAAAACAAAAGCTTCCATCCCAGTAATTTCATTATTTCTTCTCTCCAAACACAGGCAGGTTAATGATCAGACAAGAAAACTCATTTAATCACATAAAACAGTCAAGTGATGGGTTTGAATTGCGAGATACTGATTTGGACATCCTAAATTTGTTTTCAGTCCAGTATCCAACTTCCAGCTCAATGCAACACACAACATTTACGTCTTTAAAAAAAATTGTATTTTTAGTATTGCCAAAACACACATGCACTTTTACTTTCTTGGGAGAAAAATGTGTCTCTTGATTTGTTTCCAATCTGTGTGCTCTTGCCAGCAACTAAAATGCTTGGGAGAACCAAAATGAATAATCGGTAAGAGCATCGGCAATTAAAGCTGCAAATTTTAATCAATATATCTATTAATACAGATATATTTATCTTGGCCAGGAAAAATGTGCACGTTTTCAAAATCCTAAGCATACCTGGTCTGTTAAATTATTTGTTTCACATATTCAAGGAAATCCACTGTCTATGGCAAATATATTATCAAACAGCCTTTAGTCTTTTTTTCACTTCCAGTAATTTTTGTGGGACTGGTATTTTTTATGTTCTTTCCCCAACTGCTGGTTATTAAATCCATTTCTTAACTTTCAATTTTCTTTTGTTTGTGTCATCAGGCTGCGAAACCGGAGGTCACTGCCAAATCTAAACCACGGCAGTGTGCGATAGGCTCAAAATGTGACTCATCGTGTATTTGGAGATTTGGGGTTTTTCAGCTATCAGCAGAGCACATCTACAGTCCTGCGTCCAAGTTCTTACAGACTGAGTATCTCACGATCTGTTAAAAGCAGATCTTCAGGTGGAGTTGCCAAGATCAAGAGACCCCAAACAGGATTGCGGGAGCCCGCTGTCATTTAAACATTACTGAAGACACCATGTCCCAGTGTGGCCACAGGATGCTGGGATATATTTAATTAAGTACCTTGGCTATTTAATCAGGGAATAAAGAAGGAATGGAGGAAATTATCCATGAGGTGATAACAGATTAGCTACACAGTATACACCAGATTAATCTGCGTCTGTTTGCGGCGGTGGGGTTTAGAGGGCATATTTCCAGCCCCAGAAGTGGCCCCTCCTCCTGGGGCAGGCAGAGCCATGGAGCATTTCAGTGGGAGAAGCAGCAGCCCAGGCAGACAGCATCCCTCCCTATTCCATGCAAAGCTCCCCAGCACTCGTGCTGGGCGCTGCTCACCAGTGCCCTCGCCAAGCACAGCAGGGATGAGCGACGCCTATGGTGTTCTTGTTATACATGAAGCCTGTTTGTCACAAAAAAACCAAGGTGACTGCTAACTGCTGTGGCTATTAAATGAGACATCTATTTTTGTAAGTGAAGCCCAAAGATAACTTGTTCATTATTTACACAAACTTAGGAAAAACAGGCACATTTCCCCCACCCGTGATATTTATTCTACGTACTGTCAGCAATAGGTATCACCTCGTCAGCATGGCCCCATCTGACTTGAGGGGTTGTGGGTGCTTGTGTGGGTGCAGTTTTACTGAAAAATTCTACCCCCAGCAGCACCATCTCCTTTCAGCAACAGATTTTCATTACAGGGATGCACTTGGGGGTGTTACATCCAAGAGGACTTCCAGTATGTTTCAGACTGCAAAAGCACCAGGAGTGAGAAGGGGAAAGAAAAAAAAAAAAAAGACTGGGCAGTCATTTGAATCAGTGAGTGACAGGCTGGGCCAGCTCTCTGTATACATTAATAAATTAGAATTTTAATTGTGTCTCTGACTGCAGGAGCTGCTCCAGTACTTTAATACGAACCAACAATTGGCTATGTTATGGAATCCACGATGTGGCCTTCACTGTTGACCTCTGCAACACAATTCCCAGTCTGACTACGGAAACTGTTTGGTTTGATCCTTTCAACTTATTTGAATCCTGACAAATAAGCTCACAGCTGAAAGGTCAACACAGTCATATTTCATCCTCTGGAGCTATTCTTAAGACATCTGCACAACAAAGCACTTCTTTTAGTACCTGACACTGGACCTAGCCAGCACAATCTCTCATTAAAAATGTCCCCAGTGGAAGAGTCTATTAAAAGGCATATGGATCAGCTATGGATTTACCAAATAAAATATTTTTGAAAGCATTAATGTTACGCTTTGGATTATGGCTCTTGACGCTGCCAATAAAACGTATATTTGCCCAATGACAAAATGCTTCATACTTTCCAAAAGAATAATAGCCCGGCTGTAAAGCACGAGGTGTTGTCCAGCAGCTGGAGCACAGGGGTGGGAGCCAGGAACTCATGAATCTTAATCCTACCTCTAAACCCAATTCCCTCTGTGATCCTAAGTGAGTTGCTTAACCCGCATCCCTCAGTTTCCCAGTCCAGAACTGGGATAATGCTACTTACTTATCAGACTTTCCTTCTGGGGATGTTTTGGAGATTAGTATTTGCAAAATGCTTTGAAGATGAAATCACTACGCCAAAGCTCGACGTTGTCCACACTGGGCCAAGGCCTGCAGTTAACAGCTATTCCTCCCTTAGGCCAAACTGTCCTTCAAGTCCCCATCAGCTTTATTTGGGTAAGAACCACAGAATCAGGCCCTCTCACTTTTCTGTCAAGGCCTCTAGCAATGTTGGCTTTACCTTCCATATTCTACTACATATTTAAAGAGCCTAGCATCCGTATTTTTGCAGGAAAATAATCTGAAGCACATATAAAAGGCAAGAGAAGCAGCAATGCTGTCAGGGAGCTCATGGTGATAGTATATCAAACTAAAAAAAAAAAAAAAAGTAGAAAGAGCAAAACAGACATGAGTTTGACAACGTGCTATGACAACAAGAGGAGAAAAAAAAAATCCGGAAAGAATTTGGGGCTACAGAGGCTGAAGCATCAGATATAGAAGAGCGAGATAAGATAAATGTCCCAGCTAAAGGGCTTTGTGCAACTGCAGCTGAACTGCTGCATTCAGGACCTTATTATCAAAAATTCACTGACATGCTGCAATTGCAGAGAGCAGTAATAAAAGCAATAACCAGCTGCAAACCAGCAAAGTGGTCAAGGGTCTGGAAGTGCTAGTTTATGAAATACATAAAGAACTAGATACATATAATTTGCCAAAACTGGCAAGTACATGTTAGTATCTCAGATGTTTGAGGAGTGTGAACACAAGGCAAGGCAAGGGACTGACTCAGTATTTATACAAGCAGTATTACTTGGAGCAAGAGGATGGAATTAAAGTGGAAAGTTCCTGAGCCTATGCTTTGTTATGGAAAACTATGTGAAGGAAAATAATAGCAGTCCCACCATCACTTGGGATTTCTAACACTAGAATAGCAAAAAAAAAAAAAAAAAAAAAAAAGAAAAAAAGAAAAAAAGAAAAAAAGAAAAAATAAAGGAACTGTGATACATGACCTAATAGGTATTTCTAGTCTTTAACTCCCTGTGATTTATCCCACAAGACTAGCAGAATGTACTCCAAAGCCCCATATGTGTGCATACATCTTCTGTTTGGGAATGCTGTATTGGTTTTAGCTCTCTGAATTCATAACAGCACAAAGCCCTCTAATATTTAGATTTTATTTCTGAAGATGTCCATAAATCAGCAGACAATAAAAGGGGGAAAAACACACCGATGATATGATATCCTAGTATTTCCCAATATCCTTGACACAGCAAATCAACGGTTTGAGTGAACACAGACTACAAATGGAACAGCAATCAAACAGAAATGTTAATGCAAATCTCCTATGCACACTGACACAGTAACAAAAGCTATTCCATTTTGTCATGATCCAACCCTACCAGACGCTAATAAAAGTACACGCTCACGATTTGTAAATACGCCGTAGGTGGGACTTTCAAGAGCACCCAGCATCAATCCTGCTGCCACTTACACCAGCCACAGCCACTCTGTGGACACAGGGAGGAAGCTCCTGAGGGTTCCATCCCAGTGTCTGCACGGAAGATGCATTTATTCAGCTTTTACAAGCCCCAGACCCTCACAGAGGCTCACAGGCTCCCCTTACCTGAAGGGCTGGCTGTTTGTCATTCCTCTTCGGAGACTTTAATCCACTAACTTGTTGCTGCTGCTGCTGCTGCTGTTGCTGCTGCTGCTGCTGTTGCAGGAGAAGCTGTCGTGCCACCTGGAGAGCCTGTAGGGAGAAAGAGGTTGGAGAACTGAGTTCACAGTCAAGAGGGCATGGTGAGCTAGACAGACAGCACAGGGGCAAGCCAATCCCTGGTCATGGGGTACCACTCCACTCCTGATGCACCTCCACTGAGGAAAGCAGTGGCTTCCACAAAAATAACACCTAGCGTGCAATGGGGTGATATCCCACCACTGATTTCCCATTTTGACTAAGGAGAAAAACAGCAGCAGCTGATGTTTGCCTCCTGGGTGGGAGCCTCAAGTAACTGCAGGAATCCTGGTGGTGAGCTCCATGAAGTGGTTGTTGTGCCCCTGAAGCAGCTCACAGCCCTCCTCACTAATGGGCAGGCTCCTTTGCTTTCAGATGTCTCCTCTCCAGCAGATCAGGCTGGGTTTACACAAGAGGGCAGTTGTATATCACTGTCTGCTCCCCTGAGGACCAGAGAACATCAGGGAAGCTTCTGGAAGGCCATGGTGGGAGAAAGAGGAGAGGCAGCAGCAGACAGAGCCATACTGAAGGCTGAGAAAGCTGCAGGGAACTGGAGAGAGTACAAAGAAAAGCAGGGACAGCATTTCACCTCACTAAAATCCAGGACTTGGACTTTGATGATCCTTGTGGGTCCCTTCCAGCTCAGGATATTCTATGATCCTATGAAAATCACTGTCAGCTCGTGATGGACCAATTGTGGGGACTCACTGGGAGAAGGCACAGCAGTAAAAGGACAGTGTGACACTGGAGGGGCAAGGGATATGACCCTGAAAGCATGAGCAAGCAGGATGTGGGGGAATTATTGCAAAATGTCATCCAAAGCAGAGAAGAGTCTCTCAACACTGGAGCCTGCTGCTCTGCAAGGCCCGATTTCTCCATCAGGTGGGGAAAAGAAAGCAAGAGGAGATAAAAGAGGAAAAGATGAGGAGCAAGTCCCTGCCCTGGCTCCCTCCTGGCTCTGCAGCCAGGGGACAGCAAGGATGATCCCTGCAAGACAGACTGTGGCACAGCTGAGGCTCTGCTGGCGAGACCCCAGCCTGCTGCTCCCGGAGGATTCACCAGCACCGGACCCGGGCCTCCTTGGTCTCCTTGGAGACGTTCAGTACATGTGTAGGTGGAAAAGTGGGAAGGCTGAAGACTTCATTAATGTAAAACAAGAAAAATAGTCCCTTTGCAAGATGCCTACATGGAAGGAAGGAAAAAGCCTTCCCCACTCCTACTGTGTATGTTCTCTGAGTGATTTAATTAATACCTATTTAATTAAGAAGTCAGATATGCTTCAAGTTTCACTTGCTCCTTCAAGTTGCGGTGTTTAATCTCAGCGCAGAGCTGCTGCGAAAGGTTTGCTATCAAGGTCTGCAAACTCGAACCCAACTCCCCTACCCCGGTAAAACCTTGTTACTTCAATTGCCTAGACCCATCTTTTTACTTTTGGAGAGACATTGGTCAGCTCAGCAGACTGAAGAACCACCACTGCTGACCGGGGCAAGTGGGCAGGAGAGACCTTATAACGCTTTGGCAAGAAGCCCTCCTTTCCAATTTAATAACAAGTCTCCACTGGATCAGAAAAACTCTCTAAGGGTGGATGTGATTTCCAGCAGAGCTTGGCATGGTGCAGGTAAAATTAGATTTTGCAATTCAAGCTGGTCAGAGCTTAGTGCACCCATAACATCCCTGAATTGGTCCATGTCCCTGCAATGGGTGCCAGGAGCTGCTGGGCATGGATCTGGGCTCACACACACACAGCCACCACTCCCTTGGTGGTGCACCATCAGGAACCAGGAAACTCTACAGCCTACCAAAGAATTCAATGCAACAAAAGAAACCTTTATGCAGAAAGCACTAAGAACAGTTAAAATATACCTTATTTTTATTGAATTAACTTATTTAGCTGTTAAAGCATCTTCAAGGGTGGGCAGAGGCAGCAGAAATAAAACCTACAAGACTTAAGGGGATAGGCAACAAATACTCACTTATTTAACAGGAGTGTTGTATGGCTTATTTAATTAATGAATACTTGTAAAGCACTCTGAGTTGCTCAGACAAGAAGCTCTATACAGTACAAGCGCAACATATTATTATATATTATTAAGACTGGCTCTGCAGAAGAATAATTCCAGGTAAATGTGCAATCAAATGATCATTTTAGTTCCCAGTAATTAGATTCAATAGGCCAAAAAAAACACAGAAGCCTTTCTTTAATCATACACTAAACAATCAGAACATCCCTAACCTTTCAAGCTACAGCCTTTTTGAATAAAACATCATCAACTTATAGATATTATTCCAAAAAGAACCAGTCACCATATGTGTTGTCTCTTTGAAATACAGTTGCTATAGCAGACCCTGCATGCATTTCATGTGATATGATCATATTCTATCCGTTCTGGCAGCTGAGAGGTTGCACAATTAAACTGGCTGCCAGAAATTTTTGAAGATTCCCAGAACAAGTAGCCATGCAAGAAATGCCTGCTCGCTACTCGAGCTGGCCTCAAAGCCCCATGCGGCTTGTCGGGGTGGCCACTGCCACCATAAACCCTTACCATGACTGACCCCACACCAATGAGGGTCTCTGGCTGTGGGGACGGGCTGGCACTGGCAGAGCTCTGCTGGAGGAAAGCCAGAGCTCTGTCCCTGCTCCAGTCCAGCTGCACAGCACCCACATCCCTCACACCCACCTCTCTAGGGTGTCCATTCAAGGTGACATCTACACCACCCCATTCCATGTCTAGGTGTCACCTGTGCTGGTGCAAACCTGATGGGAACAGAGTTGGGAAGAGAGAAGGACCAGCACAGAGGGTGGAGCAGGGCAGGAAGGAAAACATTAGAAAGAATAAAAGTGGGCTAGAGGGAGCATCAGGGATACAAGCAGCCAGGATGGACAGGAACATCAAAGGGAAAAAACAAGGTAGATGCAAGTGAGATGGCAACATGCTGACATTCCAGGGATTGCAGCTTGAAATGGCATTTCCCATTTCTGCTCTCAAGATTTCGCTTTTTCACTTACAAATAACTGACAGCCATAAAAGCCGAGCATGAGATGAGCTCAGGTTTAAGATGTGGAAGGTTGTGTATAGCTCAGATATGCTTCTTACTGAGCATCTGCTTCAAGGAGCTACCATGTCCTTGGTGGTAGTGAACCCAGCAATCCCACATTCCTCTGCCTTTCTACTTCTCCCTGCTCTGCCTTTCCTTCCTCTTACCTCAGACCAAGTCCTGTCCTTGCCACTTCCAAGCCTCATCCATACTCCTCACACATGACAGGACATGTACAAGAAAGATGGCTGGCTCGGGATACACTGACCCTCCTTCCTCTCACACACAAAATACTTCAAGCCCGTTCAGGGTTTGCCTTCATGGAATTACTTTGCTGATGTCAGTTCAGGTCCAGTGGACACCCGTACAACCCAAGGCAAAAAGCATCACACCTCTGCCCCCTTCCCTGGTTCCAGGCAGTGCCGCTCCCGCACAGAGCTCATCCCTGGATGCCGGCGTGGGAGCCCTGCTGAGGCTGCCGGTGCTGCACAGTGCTCAGGCGAGGAGAGACAGGGAAATTAATTTCAGTGAAGTCAGTCCCACAACCTTCATCAGCACGGAGATTCGCAAGCAGGCCTGTACATTAATAAAGCTTCCTGTGGGAGTAGATGTTGCCTTTGATTTGCATGTGAATTCAATGCTAGTGAGAAGTGCCAGACTGTCAGACATGGAGACCAAAGTCTCTTATCTTTCCAAAAGCTTCTGTAGCAGTTTCCCCACATTTCCTTAATCATCTGCCTTGTCCTCAACTTACTGAACAGGCAGTAGAGAGTAAAGCTGGATTCGGTTCAACTCCTGCTGCTGCCAAGTCCTGAAACAAGGGTGCCACGACTGTTTACTGCTAGCCAACAGCTCTGCTAACGTGGCCCTCTCCTCACAAGCAGGTGCTCTGACATCTCTAAGCTCTTTTCACACATTCCTCCCCACTGCCATAGTTACATCCTAAATCTCCACCACGTGCTTGCAAGTGAACAATTGCCAGGGGCCATGAAAAACCAGCTGGTGTTTGTACGTCCAGACAACAGCGTGCTCCTTCGTGGATGGGCAGGTGGAGATGCCAAGAGCCCCCGAAACCACAGAGGGTCTTCAAATACCTGGCTCAGTATTTACCAGCAGCCACGTTATCTGCACTGCTCAAAGAGCCCGCAAGCCTGGACAGAGCTTCTTGGGACACCCAGAGACCCAGACATCAATCCTGGCCTCCAGCAGTGAATCACAGAGCAGCAGTAAGCAGTAACCATCCTTCTCTCTGCACCAAAACACAAAGGGGAAACCCTCCCACTTACTGGGAAAAAAAGAGAAAGGAAAGCATCCCCCTGAAAATGAATCTTCCATGGGTTTTGGTCACTACAAACATGGATTTGGAAGGACAACATCAGGAAAAGGCTGCCTATCATCCAAGTAATCCTATGCCTAAATGCAAGATACAGTAAATGAACTCCCAAGGTGTTTTCTTATCCATCAGGAAATCACCCAGACATAAGGAGATTTTCTGGTGTAAAACAGAGACCAGTAAAAAGGCAACTGAAATACAGTGCTTGAGAGACATTGCACAAACTTGGAATGGTATTTGAGAGTCAACACTGGGTGACACCTAACCCAGGAAAAATGTTAACAGTACATTAACTGTGAGATGAATCAAGCCTGTTTCATTCACAGCGTAAGTGGGAAGCCCCACTGAAAAGCCCTCTCCCTGTGCTTAGGGAAGTGGCAACCATTTATTATTTCCCAACCACTTAAGCACCAGGAGGGGGAAAAAAAAGTACACATTTGAGATGACCAAGACAATTTTATTGCAAGACAGACAGAACGTGACTTGTTTGCCCAGCTGTTGTTTGCCCAGAACACTGGGCACTGTTATCACCCCAGTTACTGTTGTAATTCAACATTTCCATGCAAGCACCTTGACCTTTCAGTTTCACCATCCTCTTCGGGCAAGCTCTGATGAAGGGTAAAAATGCAGTCCTGCCTCTCACTTCATGTGGCCAGATACTCCTGATTTGGGAAGGGGGCTGGGGAAGGGAAATATACTGGAAAAAGAGGGTAGAACTTTAAAAATAGAAATGCTGCTTAAATGCCATATACTTGCTTACAATGTCAGTACATAAGGAAAACAGTAACAGGATCCAGTCGCATGGAGCCTCTTGCTAACTTGTTCCACCGCTGCAGCCAGTACAAGGCAGCAACTCTCCAACTTTTTTCCATCATCCTATTCCTACTGAAGAAAAAGCGCTCCAGCTCCTCCCTTCCCATCTGCTCCAACCGTTATTAATATCAATCAGTTATTAATGAAATATGATGACCTACAGCTATAACAGGCCTGCCTCTAACGCCAGGGGAAGCTTGTTTCTGAACCTGAGGTTTTATCAGGGTTGGAAAGATCAATCCAGGGAACTTTAGGATGTATGGAAAAGGAATGTATACTGGAGGGTGGGGAGATGAGTAGCAGCCATGAGGATGCAAAAGAAAGGGGTATCCTGTTCAACTACCAATTCCCAGGGCAGTTGGTCAGTAATGAATGGGCTGCCTCCAAAATATCCGGATAAACATGCACCCAGAAGTTGCAAGGAGAGCACAAACCAAAATCCCATCTGTTTTTACAGATTCCTAAGGATTCCGGGCCTTTCCAGGTGGACAAAGCTGCTTATCAGGAAAGCAACTTGAGAAAGAAAGAAGGAAGAGCTCCCTGAAATCAGAGGTGGTCTTGTGGCCATCGGAAGTGCACAAGCAATAAATCTGGAAAGTTAGTTGCCAACCAACTGTCACATTCTGTCCATAATTTCAGTTATGGTCATTAAACAGCAAAACAGAACAAAACGAGCAAGCAGAGAGAGATGAGAAGGGAGAAACTTTAAGGGCAAAATCTGCCCTTGGAGCAAACATCACATTACACTGGTCCCAGACCTTGTGTGTTGACCTTTGATAGCCATACCCTTGCAAGCTACCACTGCTCCTCAACTTCCCCACTGAGGTTTGGGCAAAGCACAGCTTTGCAGCAGCAGGCATGCAGCTCTCCCATCATCTATTTCTCCCCAAACTTCATGCTGCCTTCAGGCCCTGAGGAATCTCCCCGTCAGCAGCTCCAGGTGCCTCTCCCAGCGGAGCATGGCCCACCTCCCAAAAGGGCTTCTTGCTTCCCTTCAGCCTCACAAGGCAAGTACCTTTGTTTCTCCTGGATGGGACGAGGGGGAATTTAGACTCAGCCAGCAATCTCTCTTCTTTCTCAGCTCCCATCTGTCCTCACACCCCGCTCCACTCCACAGCTGCTCCCAGCAGAGCGGCAAGATGCAGCTCTCAAGCTTGGAAGCCCGGATGCACCCGAGCTTCAGAGATGCTTCATGTCTCTCCCACTCCTGCCTCCTCTACCTCCTCTCCTGCGACACTCTCTTCTCCTGGAGCAGCAGATGTAGAGGAGCGGTGGTAGGAGGCAGACACATTGGAGGGGAGCCCTGCTGCAGTTCTCCTCCGGCAGGCTCAGGAGCCGCACAACGTGTGGAAACCAGCGAGGAGAGGAGCAGTACGCAAAGGGAAAAAAATAAAAAATAGTGCAAAGCGACAGCAGTGGGTAGTGCTGTTCCTCTGGGAGGAACAGAACAGGGGGAGGTGAGATGAACCAACTAGAGAATAGGAAAGGAACCAAAATGAAGAGGAGGAATAAAATGTAGAAGATGCAAAAAAGAGAAGCAGATGTTCTTGCAGCACTTATTCCCTCTGACATTTGTGCCCAGCTCTTCCATCTTCCTCCAGAACTGGGAAATGAGCTGCTATGTGCTCCCTTACCCATTGCCACCACCCTGACCCTGTGTGCCACACACAGAATGCCACAGCCAAGAGCCCCAACACTGCTCTTGGCAGTGCAGAAGGGAAGTTTTAGGATAGCTACAGGCAGGACATGGGGCCCTGCTATGAGACACAACTAAGATGCAACATAATCTGGTGAAGCATTCCTGCTGTCCAGCCTTCTCAACCACCTTGGATTCAAACAATCCCCATCCTCTACTTCCTTGCTTCATTAAATAATCCTTTTCCACCCACCCTGCTCCAGCTCCACTGGTGCAGCAGAGGGATGCCCTGAGCCTAGGGAGATGCTGCTGGTTGTCTGTACCCAGCGCCTCACTTGGCTGCAGCCAAACTGCAAGGCTGGTTCCACCCAAGGGCTACCAGCCAGCTCATCACGGAGGGGAGCTTCAAGAGCAATCCTTCACTCAATAAAATGGTCACCTGGCCATGAAGATCACAGCAGACTGGTCTGGACAAGTGACTCATGGGTGATTCCTATGCTGGAAAAAGAGAAGGGACCTGAGGTCCACATGCACAAACCCTGGCTCACATCCTGTCCCTGATGTGACAGGGGCACACTTGGAGCAATGGAGCTGGAAATGTGCCTCATGCTGAAGCATCTCCTAGAATAGTTCAGTCATAAGGAAAGAAGATGAGTCTCTATTTTTCTTCCAGCAGGCTTAGTTTCTTTCCTCTGGAATAGATCCTGGCTACCAGTTAAGGAGATTCCCTCCAGAAAAAGGCACTGGAAACAGAAACCCTTTCTTCCAAACCCACAGGGTGGAGCTGTCTGTGTCCCAGCTCTGCTGCAATTCGTCCTTGTGGGCACTGAGGTTACTCCTGCCAGTGGGAGGACGAGTGGACTCCGTGCCCCTGCCCTGCCATCCCACAGCCCATCCCACGGCTGGCAAGGTCCCTGCCTATGAGGACCCAGCACCACACAGAGGGAAAACAGAGTCTGCCTCCAAAAAAAACCAATTTCCATTTTGTAATTTATTCATGAACTCCACCAATTTCAGGGAAAAGGTGGGTGATGTATTTTCATTAATGCTTGGAGACACTACAGGGATGAAGGGGGCAGGCAGCAAAAGACAGTAAGGTGAGAGATCAGCCTCAGCCAACACCAGGAACCTGCAAACCCTGAAGCAGCTACAGCAGGGAAAATGGCTACAAAAATCCCTTTTTTGAGGCATAAATGAAATCCTCAGGCGGTTACACCGCAAAAACACCTTGTGTCCCTTCTTTTAGAGAGTCACAGTCAGGACTCATCAAAGCCACTTAAAAAGTATCTGGCAAAAAGTTCCCAAACATTAAAAATGGTTCTCTTTATTTTGGCATGCCAAGACTCACAGCATGTAGCGGTCTGTACCAGCAAGAAAGGAGGGATGGGCCAACACATCCTGGTAAAATGAGAAAGGATACAAATCTTGGCTCCCTGCTCAAACTGAACCAGAACTGAACTGTTCCTGAGTGATGAAAAAAAATCTTATGGGATTTCCAGCTCATTTCTGTAGGCTCGAGATCAGATTCTGAACTACTGTGTTTATGCAAAAGTGAACCAGACCTTTGAATATTTGGAGGAGTATTCACTGCTGAGCCGCGTTTTTCTTGGATGTCAAAAGCACGGGAAGTTCTCATATTTTTTCAGAGAGAAGAGAAGAGGGATAAGGTGGGGGGGGGAGAAGGAAGAGGGCCTTTTTGTTGCTACAACATAAATAGTATATTGCATACAGCTGCTTGCGCGCTTCCCTGTGTGGTCAACAAAACAGGGAACATATTTTAAGCTTGTTTTCCAAAACACTGCATGACAAACTTGTACTCAGAGGCCCATGAAATACAGCCCCTGACTGTGGACATCTCACCACGCTCCATCAGACACTCGCTGCTGCTGGGTGAATGAAGGAAGCAAAACATCGGGACGGCCCAAAACATGGAAAACTAAAGCTGCAAATCACATCTCTGCACTTATGTGGCACAACCTAATTTAGAACTGCTTGTAAAAAGCTTAATTTTAACAGATTCTGGTAAAGCAAAAATAGGCAAGGTTGAGATGGAGGCGACAAAAATGATTAGAGGGCTCAGCAGATACGAGGCAAGATTGATAAGGGTGGGAGTGTTTAGTTTAGTGAGAGATGAGTAAGAGGGGAGATGATAACAAGTATACAAGTTGTGACTTGGTCTGAGAGGGTACATCTGGTGCTTTTGCCATTTCTCATAATGCAAGAGAAAGGGGACATTGAATGAAGTCAGGAAGCAACAGCCACCAAAAAAACCAAAACAAACTGGCAGATAAAAGGATTTTTTTTCCTTTCTTAATATACAACTCATAATTACTCTCTGCAACTTACTGTCACAAGATATCACCAGAGCCAAGAGCATGGGGAGGATGCAAAGAAAGGATTAGACACTTGCAGAGATAGTCATGAGAGCATTTACAGCTACCTTTGGAAAGATAAAAATAGAAATCAAGGTACAAATGTTTATGCTTCAGGGCACAAACCGACCTTTAATTGCTGAAGTCTGGGAGAACATTTTCCCCCATGGAAATGGTCCTTCATGGCTTCTGCCCAAGGACTTCAGCCAGGGCTGGAGAGCACCCCTGTCCAGCAGGCTGCAACTGCTCCTGCCTCTTGGTCTTTCCAGGTATCTCAATCCTGCACCCCTGATCCCAAAGCCCATTCCTCAGTCCACCCTGAGCCCCATCACCCCTAAGGGAGCTTCTGGGCAAGGGGGGCCAGCCATGTTCCCCAGCCCAGCCCCTGCCCATGTCACCTGGCCCCAAGCTGCTCATTTCCTCTTTCTTCTTTACATCACATTTAAGTTTCAGGTCCTTATTTTGCCAGCCCTTCCCCTCCCTGCTATTTCGACTGCCACTTTTCTCCTCCTTCAAACCCAAACCCCCAGCTCCAGCCCCGGCCATCCACTTGGGCTCTCCTGGGAGCGATGACCCCCTGGGAGCTAGAAGGTGAAGCATCCACCTCTCCTGCTGCCCAGACCCACCAGCAATGCACAGACTTGAACACAACTTCAAGATGTCAGGCAAATTTTCCCTTTCTCGATGAGAAGCCATTCCTCAGAGGGAACCTACATCCCTGAGGAGGAGGAGGAGGACCCTCCTGCCGATCCGGCACCTGCGGGGCAGCGGCAGTCAGGCGCTATTACGGACCGCGGAGCTCATCAACGCGCTGGAACTGACATGCGACTCGGGGAGACAAAGAGAGATTTTGAAAGCAAGTCAGTCTATTAAATTTATACCTACCTGCACAATGTGAAGCAAACCACATCTCAGTTTCCTTTCATGTGCATGACAGTCTTAACTTGTTTCTTTTAATCCCATAAAAGCAGCTAAAGCATGCAACATGCTTCCCGGAGATGAAGCAAACCTGTATTTTACTTCCTGACAGTGATTTAGTTTATAGGGTGTTGGTTTTTTTGTTGTTCTTTTTTTTCAGGGAAGATAATGAACATTGTCCAAAGCTAGTATTATAAAGGAAATACTACATGCTACATGCTAGACACCTGGCATTTAAAAGAGAATCCCATAAATTGACACTGTCTGTAACGGACCAAACACAGCTGCAACCCCTCACGCTGCACAGACACCAGCACTGGAGGCTGGAAGATCCCAGCATCTCTCGCCAAGGTTTTCTTTGGAAATCAGCACCCTTCTGAAAATTCAAAGTGTCTCTCATTTAGTCGGTCACACCCCAAGTAGGACCGGGGAGATGACCAGAGCTGTATGACTACGCAATAAATGCAGAAAATCCAAAGGGCTGGAGCAGTAATCCATGGAAATGTTCCAGGCAAGAGGGGGGTTTAAGTGCCTTTAATTCCCAGCTGCAAGCCCAACAAGCTGCCAGAAGGCGGAGACCACCGAACACAAGGGGTTAATGGCCTTGCTAAAGAAAATGATACACATAATTTCCTTTTATCATAAAACAATACGTTTATTATTTTCTGTATATCTGTTAAAGGGCATGGCCTTCTGAGTGGAAAACAAAACACAGCTTGGTCACATGTTTATTTGCTTCAGCTACTCCCTTTCCCTTCTGATAAATAATCAAACATGCCATCCAGAAAAAACAAAACCAGTGAGCTGGGAAATTTGATGGTCATCAAATAGACTAAGATACCAAGAAAAGCAGCCCACTGTTCCCACAGAGAGTTTTCTGCCCCACACCTACACTAACATCTGAGTAAATAACTTCAGTCACTCTTTCCATTTTCCCCATGAAATTACTCCTACTGTTAAACAAATTGTCCTTAAGGCAGTTGCAAACACCATTTTTTTTTCTGCAAAGTAGAACAACTTCTGAACATTAAAAAGCCAGACTAGCAATATATTTTCAAAATATGTTTGTTGTACTTGCGGTTTGGCTGAACACACAGCTTGATTTCTCTCTCTCTCGCTCTCTTTTCTAGGAAGATGGGGGTTTACAGTTTAAAATTTTAAAGTGTATTTGGATCTTGGAGAGGCAGGAAAAGCCTCAAGGAAGATGGGTTTTCTCCACAGGGCAGGCAGCATATTTTCCATTTTCTCTTATGTTTCACACTATACGAGCACCACGAACGCTTGCCAAAAAAAAAAAAGTTACCTGCTATTTCAGCGGACTTTTGCGGGGGGGGAGAAACCACTGAGAAATATCAAGCAGTTTTTTAAGTCAGTTGAACAGAGGGGAAAAAATCCAGCATCCGTGTTGTGACATGGATTACCAAGAAGATCTACACTATCTTCCAACAACCCCTGAAGACTATTCATACAACAATCATTAATACTGAAAAACTGCAGAGAAAATCCCTCACGTGAGAAGTTAACAACCATTACCCGGCGTGAGCACGCTTTCCCTTTCCTTTTGTAGTACCACAGGTCTAAACAATAGTCATATGAATGAGATAATAGCCATGCTTGTCTCAGCAGCCTGATTTTTATTAGCATGAAATTGGTACAAATATTAGCGAGGCTGGTTCGCATGCAGTGCCAGAGCCACCATGTAAACAATTTGTGGAAAACAAAAAAGCCATTCGGTGGGTTTGTGCCACTTTTGCTGCCCAGAGCAGCAGCAGTGTGTCCTTTTCTTACGGGGGTTTGTTGTTTAGGTATTTTTGGCAGTTGTGCAAAGAGAAGCTGCAGCACCCAGTGAGCAGCAGGGATGGTGGCACATGGCTGCTCCCGTGCCAGAGGGGCAGCACTGCAAGGTGACAGGCGCCCCAAAAGAGGACTTGGCCCTTGCCACAGTTCTCCAAAGCCACGCCAAAAACCCCACCCTTGTCAACACTGCCATAAACAACCTGAACTGGCTGCTTTTGCTCCAAACCAAAGCGATTCCCCTCTCCTGTGCTCCAAGCTGCCTGCGCAAGGCGGCTCGTTAAAAGTTCAGCCCTGCCTGCACGCTCCTTTCCTCTGAGCGCTCGCAGAGAAAATGAAGAGTTTAACAGAGTGAGCTCTTACTGTCTGCCTTTAGATTTCCGTCTTCGCGCTGGAGATGTTTCTGGCTGTTTCTGTGAAGCGGGGGCTGAAGAATGGTAAAAAGATGTTTGAATAAACAGGAAGTGCCGTGCAGCCGGAGCACAGGCTGGAGGGAGACGCTGGAGCACTGCCCTTCGCGGCAGCCACCGGGCTCTGCCTCCACAGTAGCAACCTCTGCTTTTACTAAATGACAAAGAAACCGCAAAGCATTCCTTCCCTAATTCTTCCCTTGCAAAGTGGTGAGATCAGCTGCAGCTCACAGGTAATCTCAAAGTTGGGCTTAGCACTACACCCGGCACAAAAATCTAGTGACTCTACACAATTAAACCCCACTATCTGTGAGCAGAAACAGGCAGAACTAATTACGTCCCCAAACAGACCAAACAGCAGGCAGAAGCACACCTCGCTTCTGTATCTCGGCAAATTTGGATTTGCACGGAAGTCCAGCCAAGCTTGACGCTCCTACCCTCGACAGTGCTGTGACTTGCTCTGGAAACCAGCTTGGGAGGCTGGCCGGGCTGCAGAGCTGTTTTCTCTGTGTGAGCTGAAATATAAACAACCGCCCAAAAAACACAGCTTGTCTTGGGTGCAGGGACTTGCATTCAGCATCTCCGAAAGTGTAACTTCAGCATTCCGGCAGATGCCACCCCTCCTTCACTGTCTCCTTCCCCTCCCCTAAAACAAACTACCTATTTAACTGGAGATGACTAACTAACCGTCTCCCCACCCAATTATCAAAGCCCCGTCTGCTGTCATATTGGTGACATGACACAGATATTGTCAAGAGAAAGTAAACTGGGGCTGGCACTCAAAGGCAGCTCGTGAAGAGATGAGCAGTCGAACAGCCATATTCAATAAAAAAGAGGAACAGGATTCCTTTAGAAAATGTATTGCTGTTGTGGCAACGTGCTGCTGCCACTGAAGGGACTGATTTGTTATTTAGCATGTAGTCTTGGACTGTCTGTCATTCTGGGTGCTAATGCTCTGCTAAAATAACTCATTGGGAGCTGTCAGTGGGATGTTTACATAGGCCCCCAATCTTTTCTTCATACAAGGAAATTTTTTACTGGAATTCATCTTCTTTTGATCTCACATTCAAAGCAACAGCAGCTTGATAGACATGCAAGTCTGAAAGCAAATCCAGACGCTGAAGATAAACCGCCAGAGTATGACAGGCAGGAGCATCTAAAGCTTATAAAAATGAAGAGAACAGCATGTCGTCTGAGTATTACAATAGCAGAAATCAAGAGACATATTAGGTGGAACTGATCAGCCACAAAAACAGTTCAAAAGGCAGATCATAGAAACAGAAGACTAAGCTAGAAAAAAAATAAAATTGGAAAGATCTGCTTTACAGAGGCATCACCTCCTTTCTGAGCACCGCGGCGTTTCCGCTCCAGCATGTAAACTTAAGGGGAAAAAAAGAACAGGGCTGGTGCTGTCTCTACTAACTCAGCAGTTCTTACCTTCAACTCACCAATTAATTTGCTGTCTGTACGTTTCAATTACGTGTTATTCAAAGTGAAATAAAAATAGGACACTGTACCACTTGCATATACAGCCCAGTCCTCCCCAACACTACAAGGATGGGAAATTGGTGCCTCTTCGTTAGGAATTACATCCCCCTGCAAGGTGCAAAAGGGGCCCTGGCCTGACCCCTGCCACCATTTTAGCTTGTTCATCTTTACAAGGGCTGAGGCTTGGGATGCTCCTGAACTCTGCGCCTCTGCCACCGGTGCAGAAATATTCGTTCAGAAAGTAATTTTATTTAAATTGAATTACGTGTGCCACAGAGTCCACAGTTATGTTCCGAAGGCGACACTTGCCGGGAAACAATTGCTGAAACTTTCTCTAGAAACCCATACATTTTTAATTTTTCTTCCCCAAATAAGCTTCTTATTCTAATTGAAGTCAGCAAATATAATGAAAAAGTAATTCTCAAACAATTTTGTACTTAGAGCTATTTGTTAACAAACACTGAACGAGCAGCAGTGTTAGGTTAAAGGGCAGCAGGATTCCACATTATAATTTAGCCTGCGGTTATTTCTGATTAAGAACACCCTCCGGGACGGCAAAGCAAGATCTTCTTTTGCAGCAGGCATAGCTTTTAAAATTAGCCTCTTCTCAATAATAAAACCAACAGGAAAACTGTGGATTTAAAACTGTATTAACCAATTTGAAGTAGTGCAATCAGTTTATGTCTCGCTTTCTGCAAACCACTGCTCCCTGCCTTAGTCAAGTTTCAAATGTAAAAATGCTGCCTGGATTCTGAAACTGTTGTAAGAAAGTCACCTTCTGTCATGCTTATGTAGCTATCTAATGTGCTAAAGGCTGATTATTTATCTTTAAACTGTACTAGTTTAATCTTTTAAGGTCACCACTAATCTGCTCCAACCTTTTAAAAAATAGCAGCTTTCAAGACTTACTGCTGGAATCACTAAACTCAGAGCTGAATGTCATTGTAAGGGATACATTAGCCAGAGCGAGTGTAGTTTTACAATGTAAACACCAAATATAAATCCCCACCTAAATGAGAAGAAAAATATGATGTCCATGCCAGGAGAAATATCAGTAAATAAGGCCAAGGCTTTATTATTTCACACAAATACTGTTCCAAATCATGTTGCTATTTCTCTCTCCTCCCCCTCCCTTCCCAGCGCAAAACTTGGGTATAATTTAAAGGATCATTAGGTGTTTTTTCTTTATCTTTTCCCTTTCTCAGCAGCAATTTTGCCTGCCTGCTGTGAAGCCTCCTGACCACATTTGGAAGTTGTTGCAAAGTCCAAAACCCCCTCATAGGTTATTTGTGTGCATGTGCTGCACAGCGGCCTTTTATACTTTTCTTTTTCCTTTTCCCCTAGACTTCTTCTGGACTTGAATGTCACAGTAGACCTTGAATGTGAAATGGCTTCAAGCTAATTGCTTTAATTGCTTGAAGATGTGCAGGCAGGTGAAACCTGATCCCCTTGGCCATTGTAGAGACCAGGAACAACATAGGAATGTTTACATAGTGGTTTGAGTTTAATAGACAGTAGAGCTGAGTTTCAGACAGCTAGCAAAAACACAGCTAATAGGTGACCTCTTAATGTAGTCCTCCTTTTTAAAAACAAAATACAATTTCGTTTTATACAAGGCAATGTCCCTAAATGCCAAGGTTATCTGCTTGACTTTTTGAGTGAGCATGCACTGTGTTGCACCTGACATTTATACCAGAAACTCTATCCTGAATGCATTTCCCTCTACCTTAAAACAAAAAGCACTTTATGTGTCAGTCACCTTACAAACAGATTAGAGCTGGATGGGGTTTCCTCCTAAGTGCAGTCATTTTAATTTAAAATTGCGTGTTTCTCACCACTGTCATATTCCTTCCCCCTCATCCCCTGGGCACTCCTACCCTCTGGTGGGCACTGGCACAAGTCCTTGGAAGGGTCTTCTGGAAAGGCCAAGTACTTTCACTGCCTTTCCAGAGCTTTTACTGCTTTTCCAGAGCTTCCAGTGCATTTGCACCACACTGTTAAGACACGACACACTTTTGCAAAGGCACAGTTTGGTTTCACACACGGCACAAATTCAGCAGCTCCTCCTGAGGCAAAACTCCTCCTGACTGAGAACTGCAGCATTCGGGGTCACTGATGATCAGGTCTGCTTTCCAAGAATCATGAGGTAAGTAAAACACACTTGAAACCAGCCAAAGACCAGTGAGCAGGTACAGCACAAGTGTAGAAAGCAAAGACTGAATTTGGCAGCAGCGGTAGCATAAAGATATTTACTGTAGGTCTAGTCCAAAAAACAAACACTGAAAACAGGTAATACCAAATAGTCACTTTCCTGGCACAGGAACTTCAAGTTTTGTTGCCAATCCTAAAAAACAGTTAAAATCACTTGTATTGAGTGAATACCAGCTGAGAAATGACATGTGTTGTATCCCAGACAAAAAGGAATAATTAAAATAACATTTATGAAGGAAGTAAAAAGGGAAGGCAGTCTGAGATATAAGACTGGAAGAAGCACAAACACACTGACGCAGAGGAGATGAGGCCAAACTAACACGTATTTCATATGAACGAGAAAGGAAAGCAATTCCCTGCCACACAGCCCTACAAATAAAGGGCATTTCCAGTCTGATCTTGGCAATTACAATCAAAAAAGTTTCAAATTCTCTAGTACTTTTCGCTGGAGCTACCAAACCCTTGAACAGAAGCAAACAGAAGCAGGAGGGAGGCTGCTCCAGCCACTCTGGATGCAAACTGTGGCTCCCAGGAAGACAATAGATGCTGGCAGCTCTGCTCTACCTTGCCTGCTATTCCCAATCCTCTGAAGCAAATGAGTAACTGATCTTAAATAATACAGAACAAAGGGAACAATAGGAGCTGGAAAGCAAGCTGGGATACTTGGGAACATGCCTCTTTCTTTTGAGAGAGAATGTTGCCGGCACACATGCACACACTGAGTTACAGAATCACAGAAGTTGTTGTCCTGTGTCGTCCCCCCCCTTGCCCATCACCTCCTTAAAAGCTCAAATTCCAGCCACTGTGGGGTTTTAATAGATTTAATTTTTTTTTTTTTGCACGGCCTGAAAGATTAAGAAAAAAGGAGAAAGTTCAGAATAGGGGAAAAAAAAAAATAGAACAGAGTCAATTTGAAGATTTAGTATAAACTAGTCCAAGCCTGTGGGAGGAACGCTAAGTGGAAAAAGTAAACACGGTCCCCCCAAGAAGTTCCCCTGGAAGCTGAGCAGGCAGCCAGTGCCTGGTACCCGCTGCCCCGCGCCCGGGGAGGTCAGCACAGCTATGCTAAACTGACAGGTTCAGTTTACAGCAGGCCAGCACTTTGTTTGGATATACTGGCCTTGCTCACCGCCAGCTTAACAACAGATGGCTCGAAAACTTTCATTATGTTGCAGAGGGCTGAACTGCAAACAATCGGGAAAACTGTGAAAAGTTTAACTCCCTGCGAGCCGAGCGGGGAAGCGCTGCCCTCGCCAGCCGGCGTCTCCTCCCGGCCCGGCCATGGGCGCCTTTAAATTAATTAAAGCGGGATGGGATGATTAATCATACCTGCACACGGTCCTGGGGATGCCTGGGAAAAAGAATTTGCGATTTGACAAGGTCATTTCAATAAAAGTAGCATTCCAGGAGAAAATGGACTTTGACGGATTGCAAAGCTGATTTTAAACCTTCCTCAAGCCTCTGGCTCTAGCAAAGTTATAGAAAGTTTCTGCAATAATCCTCTAATCGGGGTTTATCAGGAGCTTTCTGATGAGAGTTCTTCCATCTACAGAAACAGAGCCTCTGTCCCTCACATTCCCACTTAAAGCTTTCACCCTGCACGGCAAGAGAAGGCCAGCAAATAATCTAACATGCAGATCTGAATATGATTTACCCAAATCTGTGTATAATTTAAATATTCATCTAACTGATTTGATTCATATGCACCCTAATATCTTTTAACGCTCTAAGGCAGGTTATAAAGGCACCTTCTGAGGTTTAATTCAATTGACAGTCTTATATACATCTCATCACTGAAAATGCATTATTTTATATTATTCAAGAAATGAACAAATCTGCTTTCCACAAATGTATTTTAAAAGCGACTCTTTCCTGTTATTGAAAGAAAATTGTGTTTATTACTCCTTTAGCATAGTGTAAACTCATAAACGTCAACAGAGAGTACAAGGAAAACTGTCAACTAAATATTGTTTCCTTCATGAGCTGCTCTTCCAAGTCAATTACGCCTTTCAACTTCTGGGGCATTGTATGATAAACTGGCAGTAAAAATCATTCACATTAATATACCATGGTGCCTTGCCTGCAAAAGGTAATTAAAGAAGTAAATGACTCATAAGAATAGACATATTAGCTGCAAAATGAAAGGCAACTGAGCTGCCACATGAAAATATGTACCATTAAGATACTGCATTTTCATATTCCTGTAATCAGCTTCAGTAGACTAATGCTTATTTAATCCAGTTCTCGCCTAAGTCCATCAACAACTGTTTTTTGCTGTTTTCTCCTTCACTGAACATTATGTGTTCAGGTTTGGAATAAATACTGCAATAAGATTTTTGCATAGTCAATTGAAGAACAGGTTTTTTATCTTTTAAAAACTATTTTTCTTTCCCACCAAGAGGAATACAGCAGAGAAGGATACCAAGAAACCTTACATTTCCTGGGGTTCTTTCAGTGCCAATATGCTTTAAGTGAAATATACACCCCTGTCTAGCATTAACCATTTTGATTTGTGAAATACAACAGGAAATTAAGCCTCATCTTCCAACTTTGCTGCTCTTCATATGGGAAAGGTTTGCCTTGTTACTGCATGTTTTCGTTAGAAAAATTAGACAGGCTGTCTCTTAAGTCTTTGACACAAGGTGGGGCAAGGAGAGGAAGGGGCACTGCTGGGTTTGTGGAGGAGATGGAGCTGCAGGCTGGGGAGCCACAGGGGCATCACCCCCAGTGATTTGCTCTGCCCAGCCCAGCCTCAGCTGACAAGACCCAAACTCCAAACACAGGCACCATCCTGGCATCCCACCTTGGCAGCAGGACCGCCAAGCCCAGCACAACACACTCCTGATTTTTGGGAAGGGCCGTTGCTGGGAGTTCACCCTGCAGTGCACATCTCAGCCCACCCTGTTTTTGTAGCCACCACATAAACCAAAGCCTTTTGGTGAAGGGTCTTGGGTTGAACTTCTCAAGTTCATCTTTCTCCTCCCAAAGCGACAGCAGAGAGATGGTGAAATTCAGGGAACAAAGTATAGTTGTGTCCAAAAGAAAACACCCTGCAGAATACTCAAACATTTATAACTCATCCTGTTTGTGAGCAGTAATTAAACTAGTCTTTTCATCACAATAATAGCTCTGTAAGGCCAAGATCCAAACTGCTTTTGACTGCACAGCTCTCACAATTATTTCATTTTCTGAAGTATGGGGTGGAGTGAACTCCAGTATCTCAGCTATTGCTAGGGTGCTCTGTTGACAAATGCTGACTTTCCTAAACGGCAGACACTGTGTATGTACCATCCATCCTTTATTTATTGTGCCCGACACAGGTTTATCCTTGCAAAAAGAGATTTTTCAATAAAAATCTTCACACATTGCTTCGCAACCTGCATTATGTGTTGCTTATTTATCACTATCAGTATGAAATAGTGTTAGACTTAAAATGTAGGATCAATCATTATTTAAACTGTATTACTGCTTCTCCATTTGAGCAGACATCACTTTGTACCCACAATTAATGAGCTCTAGTCCTTTTTCTAATTAAGGAACAAAGGTTCTTGTGTGCAGAGTATAGAGTGACACTGTCTAGAGAACACACATTTAAATAGAAGAGAATCCTTCTAATTACCTTACAATAGGATTTTTCATATCCAGGAACATAATAGGATCAAGAAATTAGAGCATTTCCAACAGCATTTACAAATAAGTCATTACAAAACACTGTTAAAAGGTAATAATGCATTCCTAAAAACAAGGAGACCTTATGGAGACTAGTGCCTAACACTTTGGTATTTACAGAATTAACCTTTGAGCATTGATACAGGGAAAATGCAACACAGAAATTATTTTATAGATGTGTATGCACAGAGATAAATCAAAAAAAAAATGAGGAGTCAGCTATTAGAACCTAAACCACTTTAGGCTCATACAGATTAGGATCCAAACACATAATTAGGAAAGTCAGAAAGGTAACCTCGCTTTATCCAGTAATTAGGGCTGTTAGAAATCGGATACTGTCTCTTAAAAGTGTTACAAATACACGGCACTACTAAATAACCTGCACTGCTGGGAAAGTATACTCGCTATCAAGGGCAAAGCTGCTATACACTGAGGTAACAGTAAATGACAGACTGTTGTTCAAGTCCATTAGCTGCTATGTGATAGGAGCACATTCACTAGCACACGACCTGTGAAAAATCTTAGATCTCTTTAAATCTTTGAATTGGATTGCTGCATTAATTCTTAAGAACTGCAATCCTTCAACCAAGTCAAATTACCCTCATTAACAGGGGAAAAACTGCCTCTGCAATAAGTTTAAAAAAAAGAGATATTTATTACCTATAATCACTTTCACGTACTTCACCTGGAAGCGTGACAAACTGGGACAACAACTTCAGAGGCTGGCACCAGTTCAGCTGCTGGTGGGGCTGGGGTGGAGGGGACACGCCGTGCACGTGTCACCCTCTGTGCCTGCGCGCGCTCCTGCACCGACATTCAGCGGGAAAGCTTCTTGGGGAAAAACCTCAATGAATGTTCTAAGAAAAGAAAAATCACTAAGAATAAGCACAGGCACTGAAGCGATCTCTGTGTGTGCCACTGAAATAACCGCAAAAGAGGAGGGGAAATTCTTCAGTTATTCAAGGCTTGATTAGAACACTACTTCATAATTAGGCATGTTACAAGTATTGTCATCAACCAGAAAATTCATGTACTAACTCAAAGGTCTCAGAAGCTGGCTCAAGCCTTCTATTCATTAACAACATCTGCTATTAATGTTTAACCCTCATAAACTTGCACCAAACATTCAGCATTCAACAAAGCTTAAAAATAAATATTTTGTTGCGCTGTTTTATCCGCGTGGTGATCTGCTCAGTTCTGCAGATATCAAGAACCACTACAACGGCCAGAGAGATAACAGACAAATATTTGGTCTTTGTTGGAAAGAAGATATTCCTTTCTCCAGTCACTGCTTCTCTGCACTTCAGATGCTACAGCTCCCGAGCCAGGCCAGTGCAGCACAATAAACAGCAATGCAGACATACAGATATACACACACACCTATACGATGGTATGAATCATTTATTTTGGAGATGAAACTCCCTGGAACAATTTTCAGGATGAGCATTCTAAAGGACCCTGTTTAATTTTTTTTTTCTAATTTAGAAATGAGCGTTCCTGAGACGAAAGATTCCCTGTGAAATGGGGAGCTGAGTAAGTCCAGGACCCAGAAATGAGAAACAGAGCGTTTCATCTTCATTTTACTGCTGTGAATCCAGATGAGAGCCCTGATCTCGCAGTCAGATCCTAATGGGCAGATCCTTGGAAGAGCCTTTGGAAAGACTCATTTCCACCAGTGTGGTTTTAATGTAAGCGTTGCAATCTGCTTGTGCAGGCTCATTTACAGCGTGGAGACAGAGCTAAGTGGTGAGCTAATGTGACCCTCTAATGACTCCTGGAAGCGCATCCGGACATCCCCCGTCCCTCTTCCCGCGGATGGATGTCGGTAGCACAGCCCCTGCCGGGCCCATCCTGGCTCACAGGGGCAGCCCTGGAGCACTGGTGGGCACGTCCCACAGCTCCCTGCCTTCCCTGCTCCCTCCTGCCCGCACCAACCCCTGCACAAGCCGACCCCCGAGTCTCCACAGAGCCTGGAATTCCAGCATCAGGCCTGCACTCATCTCACCGTCGTTTTCTGATCTGCAGCAACGCCAAGATACAAACCAAGCCACAAAAGTAATGAAAAATACAGCTCTTTTTGTCTTCAAACATGACATTCATGGCGGATTCACTGTCTGCATGTTGCAGCACGCTCTATTCTTAGCACCGTGCCTTTTAAAGTTAGGCCCATTATTTTCTACGGTGTATCAAGATCAGTATGTATAACATATGCCATATTGTTGACACTTCCCTGGATGTACTGCACACCATATGCCTAAAGCACTAAAAGGGGTGATGAACAGAGTGGCAATACTGAAAGGAGAACAAGATACACTGAGCATGTTGAATGAATTCAGTTATATAATTCAGCCAATAAGGGTTTCCATACATTTAACAATCTCTTTTTTTCCCCCCCCTTTTTTCTTGCCCCCCTCCCCCTTGTATAAAAATGAATTTAACAACTTTCCACTGTGAAAAGTTAACACGCTGGACACGTATTCAAAGCAAACATTTAATCACAGTGGGCCCACCAGGTCTAAAAAGTATACATGTAAAGATAGATCATATATAATCACACCAATAAAACAAACAAAAAAGGACTATTCATACATTTTAGCAATAAACTGAAAAAATAAAACATACAGTTTTGCTCCTGCTTCCACTTGTCCTTTCTTTTACCTTGCATAAATCTATGCCTCAAGTCCAATTCCTAGAACTAGGGAAGATGTCATCTTGCCCATCTTCAGAGCTTTATTTACTAGTTTCTCTACTAAGAATTATTATTTGAAGAACCCAGAAACTAATGCTCTCTTACACTACAGTATTTTTGTCCAAATCTTCTGGAACGGATTATAAAATTGAAATGTAAGAAGGAACACAGCCGAGCTATATTTATAACACGAATGCTGCTCTTCAGCATCTGATACATACACATGTGTATCCTCATTTCCATGCCATCCCTCAGCACGCTCTAATGGGTACACTAACTGCATACTCGTCATTAAAATAAAAAGAAAAAAGAGGGGGAAAAAAAGGAGGAACTGACTCATCACTGAGAACAGTTTTGACAGTACTTGCATGCAAAGCCCTGGCAGAGAGGTTCAAGCTATTTAGTTGTGACCAGATACAAATCACAAACTTTGGAGTGAATGAATAATTAAAGGAAAAAAAAAAACCCAAACAGACAAACTCTCAGCACAGTTACAGGCTGATGCACAGGTGAACCCAGGTCTAATCTCCAAGTTTAGTCCTTGGAGTTATGTGCTACCAGGAGGAAGGCAAAGATCTGGAAAGCAGGTATCACTGCAGGGAATTCCCACTGCCACTGACAGGGTCAGGAGAAGGGGAGAGCGACGCAGAAACACCCGGCAGGAACACACAGGACCCTTCCAGGGGGAGAATCCCAGCTGGCATCAAGCACAGGGGAAGTGTAGGGAAGCAGGCTGCTCTCCTGGCACACCGGGAGCACGGCCAGCTCCTCACAGGGATGCTGCTAATGCTGTGGAGCTAATAATGATGCCACGCAAAGCTGGAGCTTCCCCGTCCTCTGTCGTTAGTGCCCCTATGCACCCACAGGCAATGGATCAAAGGGGCTATGAGAAGATAAGGAGAATCCATTTTAATTTGAAAACATGAAAATTCTGGCACAGGAGATCACTACAGAAGATCAGTTCTGTTATGTATCCATGGTGTGTTGAAGGGGAATGTTACATTTTAAATGTACACACACACACACACCTATTTATCTAAGGAGTATCATTAGCAGAATAAAACAACCTAAAATGAACATGAGCCTTTTGTTAAAAGTGGAAGACAGAATCTTCTTCGTGAAAAACATCAAAGAAAAGTAACACATGCTCATGTTTAAAAACAGTCTACGCCTAATACAGAACATCAAGATGTTAAAAAAACCAAAACCAACACAAACCAACAAAACCCCCCATTTGCTTCACAATATTTTCCTTAGAAACAAACTTAGTTTGTTTCGTGCTGACCAGGAAAGGGCTGCCAGTGCCCATTTAAAGCACTGGCTGTGCAATCCACTGAGAAATCAGATAAGAATTAATATACAGAACTTTCACATCGTCAAAATTAGGACAAGTGGAAGTTTTGTGAGTGGAAACACTTGCACTGCATCAGTATTATTGGGCCAGAAAGTAAACAGAGGAGTATGTTCCAAAAAATTAGAAAAGGAAGGGGTTTAGACAGGCATGCCAGTGCCTGCTCTGTTCCTTCTCTGAGCTTTCTCTGGAGGAAAACAAAACAAAACAAAGCAAACCAAAACAGCTTCATTTTGCAAAAGCCACGACTGTACAGCTATTTGCAGAGGGAAGTGGTGAGCAGGCAACACCTCCTGTCAGCATCCCTGGGGCTGTGCCTTCAGTACATCAACACTGGCCATGAGATGTCAAATGAGGGTGTGAAAAAGCCTTTTACCTTCTGGTCTCTAGCTCAGGGCTGGTCCAAGTAGAGCACAGCCAAACTTTCTACTGGCTGTTGGCGACGTTAGCTTGATGGACTTCGTCCAGTTGCTTGTGGACTACTGTCCATATTAGGAAAAAATCCCCACTTGACACTGGCACCGGGATCCAGCCCTATCCACAGACACCGGCAGCACTACAGACTGCCTCAGCAGCCAGGTTGAGACACAAGGATCACAGCCATGTCAATGTGCCCAGGATCCTTAATAAACAGAATCATATGAAGCCAAAAACAATTCTACCATGGCTAATTAAAACATCTCTTGTGCTTGCTCTGTAAGAAAACCCACACAACAACACATGAGCAACAAAAACAAAAGTAAAAAAATCCCCTAAACCACCCTGCGGTGAACTTTGCTTCCTTTTCTGAGCAGTACTGGTGACGTTTGCAGGGGAGCTCGGGAGGGTAAAAGGGCATTGCCACCATGGCAGCTTTTAATTCTGCCAGGCAGATCCCCCAGACCTGTAATGAGCGTCTGCTTCCTACCCACCAGGGCCATTAATCACCCAGACTCCGAAAAGGTTCAATTCATGTGCCCACTCAGAGAACTCATGAGATGCCTGATAGTCATGTGTCATTCGAGAAGGGAACAAAACTGTATTCTTCTCTGAGCTGAGGTAGCTCCTATTACCAAGAGACCGTCTCCCCTGGGAGCGACCAGAAGAGCGAAATGAAGGAGAGCTGACTCAAAGCTCTGCCTAACAAAGACACATAATTGATGCAGAAGGGAAAGAAAGTCATTAGGAATCTGCCACTACCCTTATTTTGCCAATAATCTGGGGAATTGGTGAAAGGGTTTTAAAAGTGGTGAAAAATATCTCAAATTTTTACTAGATACATCCCAGACAGACAGGCTGCTCTCCAGGAAAGACTGCCCTCCTCCTTGGATAAGAGCTTGGCAAAAGCAAAGGAGGTTTTTGCCACCTTAAAATTGGACCATTTCTTCTCATGATTAACTTCATTCTTCCAGGGACCTTTTGAGCAGCTGGAGGTGATGCCTGGCCTCTATGCGTGCTCACAAATCCTTTGCTTCTCTTGATATCCCCTGCTTCAAAATCTCGATCCTTATCTACTGATGCTCTTAAAAGCCTGGGAGATACCAACCTGGGTCTACGTGAGCCAGGGGTAACTGACCCCCCCAGACTGGGCTGAAACACGACACACAAATATATCATTTGACACTGTCATTTCCTGTACATGACAGCTGGGAAGAAAAGGGTATGAAAAAGATAAAGGGGCACTATTTTAGCTTTAAAATTAAATGGTTGTATTGCTCTGCATTTGATAGAAAATTAAGGAAAACAAGCAGGAAAAATCCTGCCCTCCTGCTGCTTCTTACTGCTTTTCTTCCTTTAATTACTGCTCTGCTAGGTAAACTAAAGGATAAAACTGAGAAAAATATAAAAACCTACAAGCACCCCAGCAACTGCTTCACATCCTTGTCATTTTCCTGGCAATACCCATGACTCAATAGAAATGTTATCCACACTCTCTTTTTTCAAATTTTTCCCCTTACAAAATTCAACTACAAACTAGAGAGTGCAACTAAGTTTCAGGCAGCCTGGCACATTCACTGACACTCGATGTTTTACCTTTCTCACTAGCACCTTTTGATCTCTCAGGCTTTGGGAACACTAAGCTGAACTGATCTCCTGCTGTAATTCGTAATTACCAATTCACAGCTATTTCAGCACTCTGTAGATGCCAGCCTGCTGCTCAAGTATCAATACAGAATTGAAAAATACTGAATCTTTTTGGCCAGTTGAGATTTTTTTCAAGATTTTCCCCGTTCCTCCACAGTGCTACAAAAACCGTGCTGAGCTGCCACTGTCACCCAGGAGCCAACCTGGATGCTTCGTGCTGCACAGAGCAAAGAGGAGGCTGCTTTCAAAGGGTTTACAGCGCTGAAAAGGGGGTTATGGTAGATAAACAGCCCTTTTCAGGTTCAAAAAATCTTCTCTTCCCATTCAGCATCACCATTATCCCCATTGGTTTCCCGTGCCTGCAGCTGCTCCCCAGCAGGCAGATACAAAACGTGGCTCCGCGGGCGACGGCTGCGCTCAGCCCTCTCCCCTTGGCAGGAACCTGTCACCACGATGATCTCCCTCCAGCACAGGAGAAAAACAGCCATGGGCCACAAAAAACAGCCAGAGTGGGCCACAGCTTGGTCCCAGCCCAAGGAGGGGGCAGAGCTGCCTGTGCAGGGCTAATGGGGTTGTCCCGGTGGCCACCTCTGTACCCACAACACAATCTCGGCTATTGTTCTACAGCCATGAAAAATTAGGCTGGACAGCTAAAGTTTCCCACTCCAAGTGTTGGTATGAGGCCCTGTAGTATATTTTGCTCTCGTGGCTTACCTATGGGACCTTCAGCAAAGGAAGTCCATGCTGGGAGTGAATGTAAAATATGGGACCGTGCAGGCTGGAGAGAAAGTCTTAACCAGAGTGTTTGGATTAAAGAGTTTCACCGGCAATCCTTCATTAAACCTTTGCTCCAGGTTCTCTTACAAACTACTTGCAACATACATTCCCTTCAAAATCATCCTGAAGTCCTTTAACAAAACTAAAAAGCCTCTTGTCCACCATCTGGATTTTACACACGAGGCAATGAAAACAGAGATGAGAAGAATTCAACACTGGAAACAATACTCATGAACTACAAACAGACAAGTAGTTCTGCACATTTAGAAGATGAATTAGATGCAAAAAGCCTTTGCTTTTGTTGCTTACTACCATAACTCAAACCCTTTCTGGTCCTCTCTTCAATATAATCAGTGAATTGACAAATTGTAAATCCTCTTGTTCAATTCTTGGTTCTGAAAACAGAAAATGATCCTTTTAATCTTCAAACAACCTTAAGACAGAAACACTTCACTATTTCCCTGTTTGGTAGGGAAACATGCCAAAATACCAACACATCCCTGGCTGAAGCTTGGCTGTGCTGCAGTTTAACACTACACACAAGTCCTCCAGACCAGCACATGCAAAGAGAGGTCTCTCAACAAAATCCCAGCCTGAAATACTCCCCAGACACTGGAAAAGTTCAGGTCCAGATCCACATCCAGGTTTTGTATCTCAGGTTTATATCTAAACCAAATATAAGGATTCTCTTGACTTCTTCCAAAGAATAGACTTTTAAGACATAAGACTCCAGAACCAATAAAAAAGGTAATTTAACAATATCTCTAGTGTGTCACCAATCATTTAAAGGGCCTTGAGGCTGCTGCATTCCCACTACAGTACAGCAGCTTTCCCACCCTGCTGGTTTTCAATTGACACCCTCTGTGTTGATATTTTTTTCCAAGTTAAGCCTGATGGCATTTTTTAAGCTTCCCCTCACAGCTGATGTCCTCTGCTCGTGCCACTGCCAGGTCCCAGCAGTGCTGCCGTGGGCAGTGCCAGGCAGGGCATGGCTCTGCTGGAACCCACAGTGGTGGGAGCAGGGGTCTTCTCCTCCCTATCCCCCAGGGCACAAGGTCCAGGAGAGTATGAGAAACTTAATTTTCAAAGAAAGAAGTCAAAAGGGGAAAAAAATAAAAAGAAAACCAAAACTGAAAAAGGAACCCCTGTGAGGAGGTTGTTGATCAGGATCTCACAGCAATAACTAACCTCAGATACTTGCCAGTGTAACCATCACTTACTCAACAATCTGCTATTTCTTTGCCAAAAAGGCAACAAAAAATGACCCTTGCATACATTTTGCTGGTCTGAGCCCAAAGACTGCTTGGAAGATGGAATATCTGAGACAAGGGAAACACTCCATCTTCACTTGGCGTGAGTGGGATTGTCACCAATTCATTCTTATTTTCAGAAATCCTGGGCACAGCCCAAAAAGGCCAGGAACTGCTGGCAGACAGAGCTGCAGCCCGAGGCACCACCAGCCTGTGCTAGCACAGCTCCCACCCAGCTCCTGCACTGAGGTGAGCACAGAACAGGCACATTTACTCCTCAACACCTACACCTCTAACAATTTTGCAGAGCCCACTGCTCCATCAAACACAACCATCCTGGCTCTCCACCTCGGTTTCTGATGCAGAGCAACAACGGGTGTTATTAACAGAAAAGATTGGAACACCAGCACTTAAAATGCACTCACCTACTGCAAGTGAAATTAACAGTCATTGAAAAAAAAATTCTTCAAAAAGTTTTCCTTTGCAAATACCCAGAGCATACCCCACCACCAGCATCAGGAGGAAGTTTTCAAATGGGTAACAGCTAACTGACTATATCTGCTAAAGGAATCAGGGGTTTTTGTGCACTCCAAGGTTATGTGTTTAGCAGGCTTTGATACTTCAATGAAAAATTGAGGTGGCAATGATTTGCAGACTAAATTAATGTTAAATACTTCAAAGAACTGGACAAACAAGTCAGCAGCAAAAATTTTATAGGTTCACTTCCTTCAAGGGAACTTAAAGAGCCAGCATTTTATTGCTGAGAATTCTAGTCACTCCTTTTACCCCTCAGCATCTGTTTGAAATATGTAGTAGACAATTGCTTTTTTGGCTCTGACTCAGGTGGTTGAAATACAGGACAAACAGACTACTGTATATAAGCTTTCCTCCAGCAATGAAAATTTTTATTAACTCTCTTGCATAGCAAACTCGGCTGCCTAGCTTCCAATCCCTATAGAATCATCAAGGAATGTGGCTACTTATTAATTCCGGTGGTCAAGCACAGGGTGGATATGTTGAGACTTGTCTGCAATACGTAACCTCACATTTCAAAAAAATAAGAGGAAAAAAAGAAAGCTACAGAGGGAAGGAAAAACATAAATGAGTTCTGTTTAGTTCATCATTCATAAGTGTAAAATTCCAAGCTAAATACTAGCTCTGTACATAAATATGTCAGCCCTGTCAGACTTTTCCAGCCAAAGAAAACAAGGCCTACGGTGGAGGGGTTCAGAATTACCCTCAGAGCCATGAACCTGCCCCACCTTCCACTGCTGTGTCAAATTCAGGAGTTTTCTCACATTGGTGCTTCATAAAAACACCCTGTAGACACTGCCTAAAAATTGCTCTTCTCACCCCACCCAGCTGAAGCACTGAGGAAAAGAAAAGAACAAGGACAGAGGTACATAACACAGAAAGGAAGGTTCTTGCTTTCCAGGAGACTTTATTTAGAATGATCCTGGCCACCTGAAACTCCTATAATTCATTGCTTCTGCATCCTTCACACTGCTTGTGTCGTGGTGACCACTTTTGCAAAGCTTTTGATCCTTGAGAAGCGCTGTGAGATGTTTTCCAGCATTAAATGCTGGATAAAACTCCCTCTTCAAGTTGTGGTTACAGCCAATTTGAACCAACCTGAGGCTGTTGTGGTGCTTTTAGCCTTCTGTTGTGCTTCCAATGTCATAAATACCTAATAGCAGTGGTCAACATTTAAAAATAAACACTTGCCACATATTTTCTACACAAAACAACTCCAGCTGCCTGAAATCTGCAGATAATGCTCATTTTTGCATTTTTAGCTAATATTTAACACATAGATTATTAAATAGCTGGACTTAAAGTTCTCCTTTAGTTGTTATATTGTTTGTGAAAGAAGGCCACAGTCTACAGCTAGCTGTCGATTTGTTCCAGCTAATTTCCACACCAACAAATTCAACAATCTTTCCACCAATGCCGTAAATCAGAGAACGACTGCTACATTAAGCTGTAACCCAGACCTCTCTATTGTGACATGTCCCATGAGGCTGAATTTCCCTGTTCTCACCCACCACAACCTGAAGCAAACTCCTTACATAATCTTCTGGTTGTGACACCCTACAGGTTCGAGTTTGACTTAGGTATTTCTTCCAGTTTCTCCAGAGATAGCACAGAGGAAGATGCTTCTCATCCCTTTACTACATCTGCAGGTGCTGGGTGAGAAGAATGCAACTCTTACTTCTTCTGTTTCTTACTGCCAGTACAAAGCAGGGTTTCTCTTCCAGCTTTCAGCTCCTGCTTGCTGTCTCCCTGGGAGCAGAGGCTCTCCAGCACCTCTGTTCATCTGGCGAGCACTCCCGGTGCTGCAGAATGTCAGCTCACGCAGGGAGCACCCAGCCCCTCCAGCAGCCCCCTGGCAGACTGATATGAGAACAAGCATCACATGTGGCTCTCCCAGATGGTGGCCAAATAGCACAGATACCTGCCCTGAGGCTTGCTTCTGCAGGGACAGCCCCCAGCACAGCAGGTACCCGGGGCCACCATCCACCCCCAGCTCCCAGCTGCGGCCAGCAGCCCGCAGAACTGTGCCCAGGCTCCCTGGGCAGCTCATCAGGAAGCACTGGAGGTGTGCAGCCTCACAGATGTGTGACCACTGCAACTCACCCGTGTCCAATTTCTTAGAAAGGAATTGTTCAAAGCTGCAATCTGCTGGACCAATAAAGGTAAAGCCCTGTGACCCTTAGGGGACAACCTCAAACCCTCTCTCCAAACAAAGCCTGCCATGCACAGCCTCTAACAGGGAAATAATTTTGGTGCACAGCCACACCAGACTTTTCTATGTCTTCCAAGTCATTCAGAGTCCAAAAGAAAAGGCATCCTCTTCATAAAAAGACAGATGCTAGATGAAAAAAAAAAGCAGATTCCCAAAGAAATCTTGGAAAATGAGGTACACAATCACAGTAGAAAAGGCTCTTCATACCATTTGTTGAATTTTCCTTCAACCATTTATCCAAAACAGCCAGCAAATCATGACAGCATCATACAATAATGGTACTCCAACCCAGTGCTGAAAGCTGCACCCAGAGTAAACCCAGAGTAAATAGTGTATCCTCCTCAGTAATGAATATCTGGCCGTTCGTCACCGCATAGGAAAGGAAAGGAAGCAAATATCTGATCATAAAGTTTCCAACCTTCCCCAATATACAGAATGCCAGGAAATCCAGAGAGACAACTGCAGTTTAGAGAGCCCAGTCAACCATTTAATCCTTTCAATGCTGTACTTGGGAGAGATACATATACTGAAACCACAGCCAGGCAGAACTGGTCCTAGATGCAGAAGAATACCTAAACAGGAAAACAGGCAGTATTTTCTGCTGAAGCTGGTTTATGCAGCAGCATGGCATGGCCTGAGAGGTCTTCAGTTACCACCACAGGGCTCTGGATCTCTCCAGCCCCTCACACTTCCAAGGTGTCTGAAGCAATCATATAAATGCTTTACAGGAAGTTGTGTTACCTGTGTCTTAGGCAAATGAAGCACTGAATAGAAGTGACAGATTAAACACCACACATAAATCTCATAATAAACTGTAAAAGCAGTTAAAGGCAAAAAAGCATTGTAATAAACTGCTCCTAGAATTGCCTAATCTTGCAGCCCTGAGCCTAAGGATTTGCTTCAGTGCTAGTGCTGCCTTATCCAGTTACACAGGGTGTAAGAGGAACACAGAACCACAGACTACCCCGAGCTGGAGGGACCCACGGGGAGCAGACACCTGTCTCTGCCCAGGCAGGTGTGCAGGACACACCTGAGGGTGAGATGCTACAGGAGCACAGCAGGCTCTGCCTGGCAAATGCTTGTTGTGGCTTGAACACCTTGGGCTTGCCAAGTACCCCACTGAGAAGGAGACAGCACAGGTGACCACACCTTGCTGCTGTCTTTGGTGAAGGTGCCTTGAGAGGCTTCTCCTCGCTCTGTCACCCCATCTCGTAGAGACAAACCTCGTGCAGTGCAGGACAAAGGACACGCCAGGCTGGAGATGGACTGACAAGTTCTATCAGCAATATGTCACACACACACACACACACACACTTTTGAGGGGAACACTGATCTTCAGAATTTCTTAAAATTGTGCTAAGGCAGTTATTTTCTAGCCCAAAAGGACTGGAAAAACACAGCAAAAAATCCTGCCTGATTTGTTCATATTCTATTTTCTGGATAAAAGTGTGGCCTTTTAATTAAAATGTTTCTACTTGTCATCGTTTACCTTTTTTCTTTTACCTTTTTCTTTTTGGTGCCTTTACTCTTAATTCTCATTTAATATTCAATTTCAAAGCCCACAATAAAACTGGATCCTGCAGTTTGAATTTGGGATGCTCAACCCAACAGTTCTGGGACTTGCCGAAGTAGCAAATCAACTCAAGTAAGGTGCATAACTTAATTATATTTATCTGATAAAATGCCACCTTCTCACAGGACACCCCAAATAACGTGCTTTCCCTGAAATATCCAGAGTCTGAATCATCTGTTTTACCCCTGCCTTATGCTAGCTTAGCACCACTGGCAACACCAGCAGCGTTACACAGATGTGAAGCTGAAATAAATCCAGGGAGACACAGACACACCGCAAGCACACCGAAATTAATGTGCTTTTCACTGCTCTTCGTGTACAAACACACAGGGAAAAGGAGGAATAAAAAATTTTTCTTTTCTTCCTCGCTTTTCGCAAGTTCCTGGCTATCATTCTGAAATGTAGATATTCCCATCATGCCTCGGTGTTTTTCAGCCCCATGATGCCCTCACTTTTGATTGTATAGATGAAGTTGAAGTGCACAGGGTATTTACTGATCCAGTTATCTTGTTCTGTGACAGGCAGAATCAATCAATCAAGGGGCCAGCTTTATGCTTACGTATTCCAGGCACATCTCCGCACTTCAGGATACGAGATCACAGTGTTATCCAGCCAAATTTGATCAACAAATGCAGTTCCCCTGTGCCACAGCAATCTCAGATGAAGATGTTATTATGTGGAACTGAGCAAAGTGATAAAGACAGTACAGAAAAGGGAGGAAAAGTCCAGCTGGACCTTTCTGACAGCCTCTATATACTACGGCTGCAGCATCCCTTTTTCCAAGGCTAACAAAAATAGCACATTCCCAAGAAGCTGATGCAAAATGCTTTCTGGCCACTCCGTATCTGTTGGTACTTAATGAAAGAAACGTTATGCCACAGAGTTTGCTAACATGTTTTTAAATGTTGGATAACAGATTACACCCCTTGCCACTGTATTTATGGAGATATTTCTAACACAGGGTCACAACTCTGCATTTTTCAGCACTCTGCTGAGAACAAGGATATCATAACCTGAAAGTCCAAAAATGTATTTTAAAATCATAGCTGGCTTAAGCAACCTATAAGGATTTTTTATTTTAAATCCCAGCGACAAAAAGGATGTAGTTGAATGTGTAAATGTTGAAATCTGTCTCAAGGAGAGTTGACACAACGCTTTTATTTTGCCAATAGCTTTTCACTTTGCTATTGCCCTACAGTTTTTTTTTTTTTACATTATTTAATCCAAAATACCATCTTTTTGATTCTACCTTTCTTTGCATTTTAAATCTTTAATGGGAGCCTTTGGCAGTCCATGGGCACAATTATTAGATATCTGCTGAGAGAAATTGAAAAATTAATCATACTTTCCATTTTATATTTTGGTACTATACATAAAAATTACCTGATCTTAAAGCTGCATTCTGTGGTCTGTCAATATGCTCTCCCCAACACGGTAAATACTATGCAAGAATCCATGTATCTCACATTCAAATCTCTCCAGCTAAACAGATAAATGGAGAATGCCATGTTCTCTTTTCAAGTGCAAAATTTATTTCATATCATTTTTCAATTAAAAGGCATCTGCTGCTATTTCTTCTGTTATGGACTACCTAAAAAATCACTGTAAGAAGTACCCTAGACTAATCATATGGATGATACTGAAGTTGTTTATTACCCTTTTATGGACTTGGGTACTTAAATTACAGTTTTTCACAACTGTATGCAAAATGTGTAACATAATCTTTATGCAGTTTATTATAGAAACTGATATATGCATTAATCTGACCTTTGTCTAAATAGACCCTTAACCACAGGGAAAAAAATCCAAAGGCATCTATCAGCATGTGAGCAGTATCAAAACTGCTAAATCTATTAACTTTGTTTTCCTTTCACTATTATTAAACTGGAAAGCAAAATTCAGCTGGAAAATTATGCCATTTGGGTTCCCTTGTCATCATGTAGTAAGTATGAGAAATATATGTGGAATAGCCAAATGGCCAATAGACAAAACACCCACTCCAAGTGACGTACTGTTTTCCATACCACTCAGACAAAATCAAAACAACAGAGCTGTTGCAAACAAAAACAAAATAACATTTCCCATAAGCATTCCAGACAGAGAAAATTTACAGGAAAAGAAAGCTGGGAAAAGACCCAGAGTGATGTGAGTGTTTGTACCTCCAGCCATAAAACCCGCTTCTGGTTGAGCTGGTAAACAACAGTTTAACATTAAAAACACATAAAGGCTCGCCATCGATTAATTGTCAAACTTTGGAGTTAAAGATTTACAGCTGCTGGTGCTGCTGCCTTGGGCCAGGGGGATTGGATGCTCGTCCCTCCTGCCCTGCACTGGGGCAGATGCAGCCAAGGAACTTCATCTCGTTCAGAAAAGAACAGGATGCGGCATGGGGAAAAGCTCCAGTGCTAGAGCAAGGAGGGGAAAGTAAACAATCAGGTTGATTGCTTCAGAGCAGTGTGTTCTGCAGAGTTAAAAAAAAAAAAGAAAAAAAAAAAAAGAAAAAGAAAATCCGGCTTTTTTTTTTCTTTCCGGAAAGTCCTTCCAACTCTCAGTGCAGCCTGGCGGAATAACAACTTTAAAAAGTGAAGATGTCGCTTTTTTATAGCTGACTCACATTTATATAACTTTGTTAATGCATCTGCTCCCTGGAAGTTACAGTATCTGTGTTCAGCTGCGATACCTGCCCATAAATCGTGGCAGCGCGGCGAATATCAACAGCTGCATTTTACTATTTCAGCCCGTCAGTTTACACTGTCTCCATCACGGCGAATTCCTGTCAGCTGCACTCTCGCTAACACAATTCCTATGTTTTGCCTGGCAGTAAATGGACGCTCCTGCCCCAGCATCATCTAAACAACTCTGTTAACATTTGCCCCCGAGCGTCTCTCTCTTTGTCCAGTCCCTGTCTTCTAACAGATGTCATCCAAGTCTAATCAAGCATAAAATGGTCATAAATATTTCTTTCTGGTAGATTTCACATTCGCATTTCATGCAGGGACATGATATTTTTCTGCTACCTCCAGGGAGTACCTAATGCAAAAACCAGTTACTTACATTCAAGGCTCATGTTCCTTTACTAAAATGCAGCACATGTTCTCAGTTCAAAGACATAAAAAGGCGCAAGACTTTATCTTCTTTTGTTTAACTGCACCCTTTTTTTTTAACAATGTGTGCCACAGCTTCCATCTAGGTATGACATTGTCCTTTGCTTACCAGGCAAACACACAACGCTGAATTTTGACCCTACCACTCTCTCAAGCACAAATATTTTTGAATTTCCTACTCCCATACCTTAATTATTGCACAAAATATAGACTTTTTTCCCTCAGCTGTTTCATTTGCCAAGCTATTTAAAGTATTCACATGAAAAAGGCTCTTCACTATTTTGGTTCTTTTATGCAAAATTTTGCAACCTACCTCATCTTCCTTCATAAAAAACAGTTAAATGATTCTAGGATACAAATTTAAGGCTCATGCCTATTTAACAGCTGATAATCACAAGATATAAGCAATTTCCAGTGCTTAAACTTTGAAACTATTTTCAAGATAATTAATTCTTCTTGATGTTAGGACCATCAGAAAAATTATATCTACCCTTGGTAAACTTGGTAAATAATATGTCAGACTGGAAAATAAAACTAACCTTAGATTATTCATAAAGCCTGTGTTATCATTTTTTCCCCTTTATGTTTGGCACAGCAGAAATATGCCACAGCTATTTAAAGTGAGCCACACAACACTTAAGGATATAGATCACAACAGTGAGGCTGTTTTTCCTCTTCCCTCTCCAGTGAGCCTAATATTTGATTACTGTTAGTCAAATCAAGCTTTCAGGCAAATAATCTCCATTTCTTAAGTTAATGAGATGTGGTCATGTCGACAACAGCTTGCAGAAACTTTTAATTCCAATTCCTGCAGGCTGTGCTGGCCTCTTTTACAGCAACCACGGTATGAATGAGTCAAATTTGCCAAAATGGCTTATGTAGACAAGTGCACACTTTAAAGAGGCACTAATTAAAAATACCCACTGGTATCATAATTTAAATACCATGAAAATAAACTGTAAAAGTAGCTCAGCTACAATCTTACGACTTTCCTTAGAGCTCGTTTACTTTAACTAGATGATGTTTTATTGCAGATGTATTCCTAGCTAAAAACAATTTTACGTCTTGGAGGAATTCAAGATTTTGATATAATTAAACAATTTATGTTAATATTTGTTTCACATAAGCTATTAAGCAAGCCCCCCAGAACAAGTGCTAATTGAGAAAGATGCAAGGAAGTAGACTGCTGAAGTAAGCAGCAAATTTATACTGTGGATTTACTGCACTATCTGCAACTTCCCCCCTCATTACAGCCCTCTTTCTCCCTCTCACTCTGCTATAAGGCTCCCAGCTGTACTGAATCCCATTAAAACACTTTCCTTGGATGCTGTTATCTACTGCTTTCCTCAAAAAAGGAAGAAGAGGAGAAGGGAGACGAGAGGTGGAGCTTGGCATTATTCTCGATGCACTTCCCTGGCCACAACTTCTCCAAAATCCCTTTTGTCTTTCTGGTTTTTTTGGCAGGGAATGAGAGCAGCACAGCTGCAGTGTAACAAAAGCAGACGTGAGACCAAAAATAAAATAAAATAAAGTTGGTGCTGAGAGGGTTAAACCTATTTAAGGGGTTAAATATGCAATTACCACTGACTAAAACCAGAGAGACATATAGATAAATAGAAGAAATGAAGTCCCCAGGTTCCATTCAGAAGCCTTCATCACATTACTACCAGACAGAAAACTCTTTAAGTACCATTTTCAGATGTTAAATCATTGTTCGTGCAGCACATATTCTCACTATTCCTGGGGGAACAATATCTGAAGACAGCGTGCTAACAAATGCAATCCAGTAAACAGGCATTTTTCCTCTTGTTGTTAGTACCTTTGTGTTCCAGCTCCCAGCTCTGTCATCCATGCCTTCTCTCTGCTTTGAAGTTAAAGTACTGAATGAGCGTTGTCATCTATTATCCAGAGTGTGCATGTAGATTATAAATAAGAAATAAAAGTGACTTTCAGTACACTGCTTTTGCATTAGCAAGTTGCCTTCTCTGTTACCTCCTCTGTCCTTCATACTTTGCTACCAACATTATATTAAAAATATGACTTTAAGTGTTTCTTCCAGAATGCTATAAAATATGTACACAGCAGAGACGAAAGTTTTACTGAAACAAACAAGTCCAGCAGTTTAACCAGGTTCATGAGTTCAGCTTCAACAGACTGTTTAACCCTTATCTGCAGATGTCCTTCAGGCCCCTGACACATTAATTGCATCCCCAGCTTCTTTTGCATGCACACTACTGAGCACAGAGCTATTAATTACACTGGAGTTTATTTACAGAAAGAACCTTTTCCACTATTGATCAATTATTTATTAATATTTTCTGGCGCAACAATTTTTTCATTTTAAGGCCACAAATAAACACCTTTCCTACAAGTAACAGCACTGACCTATTTTAACTGCATCTGCTTCTTCCTGGTAAGCAAACTCATCTCCATGAACACAACTATGAGACTTAGAAACATTTCTCCCATTCCTTCATCTGAAGGAAGATGTGAGCACAATCTCCACTTTAAGTGATCAATCAATCCCTTTAATCTTCACAGAATCCTATCACAGAATCCTAGTATGGTTTGGGTTGGAAGATCATCTACTTCATACCCCCCTGCTATGGGCAGGGACACCTCCACTTCCCTCTGCTTTCAGCTGGTTTCATCACTTGCTGGTTGCATCACTTTGGGTGTCTTAATCCACATATGCTGCCTAAATTATGGCATCTTAGGAAGGAAGGAGAAAGGTTTTTGAAACCCTGAGGAGTGGTGGGCACCAAGGATGTGAGTAGAGATCTTTGTCCTGGCCCTGCTCCAGTGGGGAGTGCCCTGGGCCACCTCTGGGTGGGGACACAGCGGTCTCAGGTCCCACACATCATCTGCCCAGATGTACCCTGCAAAATTTTGGGGAAATCCAAGCAGAACCAAACCTAGCAGAGCCCAAAGCCAGCACTGCATGACAAACTGGAACCATAGAATCATTTATGTTGGGAAAGACCTGTAGGATCATCAAGCCCAACTCCTGATTGCACTGCCAAGTTACAAAGCCAGCTTCATAAAGAGTAAGCACAAGCCTGGGAACAATACATTCTAAATAAATAATAACAACTCTTTTACACTTAATAAATTTCTCATTATTCAGTGGAACGTCCATTTTAGATGACCAAAGGCATATTCATGCACCTACAATTGTAGCTCCCCTACAATTCCATGTTCAGGTCAAAGCCTTGGCAGACATTAACTCTTCCACAATATACTCTCCCACAGATGAGAGGAGCACAAAGACCTGAGGACCAAAGCTCCTCTGGAGAGAGAGTAAAGGCTGGATGGGGCACACCACCAGCAGTGCCCTGGCTGCTACCTGCCAAACAATGGTATCAGCAAGATTTCCTGAAAATGAAGTCTCTTGGTGCAGCTCCCTGTCTCTGCAGTGACTTTTGGGGCAGAAAGGGATCTGCCTCTTGGCTCTTCAGGCCAGGCAGCAAGATTTGCAGTCCATTTGTGGCTCAGTATGGGCTGGTCAGGTAAGGAATCTGCAGGGCAGGCATAGAGGAGCTCTGCTTCCCTTCATCCCTCCAGGTGTCCTGGATCTTTCTTCCTTTCATCCTTTTGGATAAACAATAATGATATAAGGAGGTTCAAGCACAGTCCAGTGTTTTTCACTTGGACATATGGGAGCCAGTCCTTTTATAAAATGCTTTTGGTAAATGGTTCAAGTTTCTGTAAAGACTGGGGCAATCCAGTAATGATTTTCAAGGCTATCATAGAATATGCTGAATTTGAAGAGACCCATCAGGATCATGAGCTCCAACTCCCAGCCCTGCATAGGACACTGCAAAAATCCCACCATGTGCCTGTCACCTACTGCCTGTCTGGAACACCACCAAGAAAAAATGAGATGGAGAGAAACAGAATAGAAGAAGAGGCACTCCTTCCCTCCACCAGGACAAGATGGAAATGTGATGGTGCCTAACAGTCTTTCATTGGCAGATAGCACATCTGCAGGCAGCTCAAACAGCCTGGAGAGCCCCACTCTCCTTCCCTTAGGTAAGGTAGCAGTGGAATCTCTGGATGCATATGGATTATCAGAAACCCAATGTAAATGTAAAGGGAATGCTGGTGCCAGCCATGCTCAGGAGCCCCTCCAGCTCTGGGAAAGCACCATGTGCAGGACCTGACTGTGCCTTACCCTGGGGAAAGAGGGCAGCCCTTGTGTCCTTGACATTCACTGCAGGATGCCTGTCAAACATATGAGAACATGAAGGGGTACTTTTTCCCTACTAGGGGCTGAATCCTGTCCACAGGCTGAACAAACTGAGCCCCAGCCCGGCTCTCTTACTCAGCAAGTTCGTGTCCTTCCCAAGATGACTAACAGGTAAATACTCACAGGTTTCATGAGTTCATTTAACAAGAGCTCTACCTCCCCGGCACAAGGGGATCAGCTCCTAGAGACAAGATGAGAGGAGGTGAAAAGCTGGTCTTAGGAAACATGAGATCAGGTACAAAAGGGATTCTTTGCTGTCAAAGCATAATATGTCAGCTTGTGATAAACCTAAATTGCTTCATATACCAAGGATCACTAGACATTAGCTGCTTTTTATATGGCAATATGGTGCAGAGGTTTCAGACAGAATATTGTTTTATGTTGATCATGATAAAACTCTCTGTAGCTTTGATAAAGCCTGCACAGGCTTTTCATTCAAACTAATGAGTGATACTGGCTGTTGGATGCCGAGGCACGCTCTTGATGCTTTCCAATGGTTCAACTCGTAACCAGGAATCAATTCAGCCCGGATAAGCAAGAGTGTTACTCATCTAAGGGGTTTTGAATGATGATCCTGTTCCCTGTGCTTTCCCCAGGTACATCTGAAAAGGCACAGTGACAAAGGGAGCACCACATGCTGGCAAAGCACATCTCTTAGCCGGGGATCTCCTGGGTGCAGCCTGCTCTGAAGGAACAGTTGGCTCACTCTGTAATCAGCCATCAAACAGCCCCAGCCCAATGGGCGATTCACTTAGCACAGGCCTTGTGCTGCTCTGCTTTCCAACATCTGTTTCAATGCTTGTCATCTCCCTGCTTTAAACAAATGTACTGCAGATGTCTTGTCTTGTGGACGACAGGGACTTGGCAGAGACAGGAACAGAGGCCTCCAAATGACAGAGGCGTGGCTAAGGCAGTTACTGGGGGGTTCCGGATGGACTCTGTGCACTGAACATGAAATGGGATTTTCACTCACACCCCCATCCCATGTCCCCCTTTGAACCTCCTGTTTTCAACTTCACATTTAAGGGAGTGACGAAGGACAGTGACTGGGATGGAGACTGAAGTGCAGCCTCCTCAGAAACATGTGTCCTGAGTCTTCTCAAAATCATTATTGACATTTCTAATTAAATGGGAAAACACACTCATTGGCTCATCATTTGTTCCAAGGACAATCTGATACAAGACTGGACACAGAGGGATGTTTTTTTCTCGTCCAACCCAAGACATTCTATGATTCCATGGTAAGACTTTTGGTCAGGTACTGGGGAAAAACTTCCTAATGGAGAGTTGAGCACCAAAAGACCTAGGCAGGACTGAAAGCTCCACTGACAGGCTGCTGAGATACAGATCAGGCAGACTCAGGAGTGTCAAAGACACACTCTACTCCAGCCTTCGGTCTGCATGGAAAGACTGGGGGGGAAAGAGTCTATTTTTCCAAAAGCCACAAATAAAAACATTAAGACTAGAGAGGAGTTCACAGCAAACCTGGGCTGGTGGGCTGGCCTATCCTGAGCGTGGCTGCAGCCCAGCCAGGCCATCAGCCAGCACTGGAGAAGTTCCTACCTCCATGACCTTGGAAGGATCCCCAAACGTGAACACGGCACGCGCTTCCCTGCCCCCAGGGAGAGGCACATATTTTTGCTCGCAGTTTATGAATCTTTGACGTACAGTCCCTATGACACAGCCTTGGAAGGCCGTATCTTTTATTTATTATGCCTAGCAATTGTCCTTGCAACCAATTATGAAAAAAAGCAGGTGGTCAACAGAAACTCTGCAAAATAAAACCCCTCAGCAGAGCAAACACCGTACCTTTCAGAGCAAGAAAAAAATACTGTAAACAGAGCTAATCACTGTTAAACCCTTATAATCCAGTCCTTGCCCAAGTTAAGAGACTGAAACCAACAGTAAAACACTTCAAAAAGCATTAATCAGAGGAATTAGTGAATCATTTCTCAAGGAAAAGGAGTCAGAACTATTTTAAACTCCGAACACTCACTGTGTCGTGAAAAAGGGCTCAGACCTATCCTGCCAGACTGGACTAAGGGACAAAAGTCCCACACCACCTGCTGGAATGGCTGCTCCAGGAACAGCTGCTCCAGGGACCTGGGGAAGAGCTGCCAATAAGGGCTTCACCCCAGTAGTCATAAAGGAAGATGTGTGGAACAGCAAAGAGCCCACTTTTAGCTCCTACATAAAACAGCTACAGTTACCAGCATTCCCTGCTCCTTCTTGAGTATTATATTCAATAATATTAATAGGCTCATATTTACCGTATCTTAAAAGCTAACAATCCCATTGCCAGCACTAATTAAAAAGACAAGAAGCAGAAAAGAAGCAGTGGATTATTTCTTCAATATGGATTCACGCCTAGATTTAATAAAACCTGCTTTAGTGTTATAACCTTACATTTGTTTCAAGAACACTATAAAAGATAAGTCTGCTTTTTGTTGTTTATTGACTTGGAGGGTTTTTCTTTTGGATCTGTAATACAGCATTACAGCCATGGGAAGACAAGGAAGGAGACTGTTTTCCCTGAACAAAACAACTGCTTTTGCTACCCAAATACCATGTCTGGAATGAAGAAACCAGCACAGCTCTTGAGAGAGAAGAACAGGCACTAAAATGAACCACTGGTGATGTTTAGCTGTACCAAACCCTCTCTGTGACCTTACAGAAAGCGCTTTACCTACAGCTACAAGTGAATGACCCAGCCAGCTGATCCAGGGGAGAGACTTTGGGGGTTCTACCAGACACAGAGCACCCCTGTCCCAAACACAGAGCTCCCACACCTGCACACTCAGCACACTGCATGCTTTCAACTTCAGCTTTCCAACAAAATCCAGAGCAATTGCTTTCCACACACACCTGTCCATCCTGCTCCGAGCCTGAAGAAGAGAGATGACATAGGAGAGCAGGTATGCAATGCAACACAACAAAGTCAAGATAAACTGCAGCCACTCTCCCCAAAACCAGAGCTATTCCTAGGTGAGCTCATCTGCAGATCAAGTTTCTCATTTAAGCAGAGGCCAGAAGAATTCTCCCGGAGACTGCTGAGACTGGACTGGGAGGATCTGAGTGCTCCAAATGCTTTCTTATCCATGAGAAAAACTATGTTCCATCTTGTTTCTAATTTTTGCTGCAAGATGCTGGGCCCCACTACTTCTAACAAGTTCCATTTTCCTTCCCTGTGCCTGTCTGACCTTTCTCCTTCAGTGAATCACTTAATTATGTGGAAACAGAAATACAAAACGGTGATGGTTTAAGAACACAAATGCTCCAGCTTCATCCGTGAGAGAGCAGCCAAATCCTCCCAAAGTTGTGGGTCTGCTGCTTATTCAGGATGCCAGAAGGTACTAGGGAAGATCCACCCTCTGCCCACACAGTCCTTGGGAACAGCTAGGGACCTTACTCTATTTCTGCACGTATCTCACTGATTACTGGAAAAAGGAGGAAAAAAGCAAGAATGTCAGACAGTCAGTGGTCTTACAACATTTCACTGGTGTTGCAGTTCTTTCCTGGCAGATGTTTTTCAGTATCGGTGATAATAACAAGGAAAATTTAAGGAAAACTTGATTTGAGCACGCCAACAGCAACCACATTCTTTTAGCTTGTGATCACTCTAGCTCAAATAGACAAGATTTTTTTCCCCCCTCCCTTCCTGCACTTAATTTCCAGGTAGAGTTTGTTAAAGCCTGAAATCCCACCTGAACTTTGGAAAGTCTTAAAAAAAAAAAAGAAGAAAAAAGAAGAAAAAAGACCCATATACAAATATTTGGCTAAGTGACCCATAGCAAATTGCGTAATGCCAGTTAAAAGTTGTGTTTTCTAAGTATCAGCCCCAGAGGTTTTATCTGAAATAAAATCCTGATTACTTCAGATTCTGGAGGCAAACTGTGACCTTGCTCTGCATCTCCAAATTTGAAACATTTGTGTTGTGCCCCTTGATAACGATGCCTCTTGCTAGAAAGGAACTAAATCCTTTCCAAAACTTGTTTATTCTATTTCATAAGGTAAGAAGGCCCCAAATGTGCATATAAAAATTAGTTCAGCCTTGAAGCTTGATCAAAAGAGGTCACCTAAACCTGGAACTGCAGTGCTCTACCAAGCAAAAATGACCCATCTCCAGGCATGCAGCTGCATGCCCAGCGATGTTTCTGTCTGTAACCATCTCAGTCCTCAATCCTGTGGTCATTAAATGAGAACCAGTATCAGGTCAGCACACAGAACACAAGGAATTATATCCATTTCTTGCATCCTTCTCTTTGGTTTGCCTGGGAACACGCTCTGAGAGCTGGGGGCAAAGGGGAGAACTGCACTGATGAGTTTTACAACACATTGTCAGAGAGATTAAATAGCCCAACTCTCCTCAACCTTCACTTTATCAGCCCTACTTTCAGTAGCTTGGAAAAAAAAAAAAAAAGGAAAAAAAAAAACCAAACCAAAACAAAAAGCAAACAAAAACCCATAAAAGAAAAAGAAGAAATATGATTCAAAATAAATTGAAAAGCCCAACTTGTAATAAACCTGGCACTTGCCCCAGGCTTCAGGGATGTCTGAGACTATACACTCCACAGACACAAACTGTAGCTTTTATAGGGGAAAAAGAGATATATTTGCACTATTTAAAACAGGTTGCAAATATAGTTTATGTTTTGAAAATGTAGGGAGCACGGCTAACAAAATACAGAATGCAGCAACAAAACAAGCAACACTATCCTACAAAACTGTCATTATATAATGTCACTGTTTACACTAAGCCTCCAGAAGATACCTTCTGTTATTTTTTTTTAATTAATGGGGTGCTATGCAGTTAAATAAACTCATGAAGAGCATTCACAACTTCTGCATTTTTACTTCATATCCCAATCTTTATTTACAGCATCACTGTTATAAATTACAACAGTACTGTTAACATTCTTCTCACTTGCTGGGATACCCAGTGGAGCTCCCCTAACATAATGCAGGAAACCATGGCATTTTTTTCTGTTCCTATTTAAATGTTTTTAAGTCAGAAAAAACTCCACTGAAATCAGGGGCTACGCTTCTGAAAACAGCTGCAATTCCGCTGCTGCTCCTCAGGCACTGCCAAACAATCTCCCTACATGCAGCGTGTCTCCAAATAAAGTTAAATTAGTTCTAAAATATCAGCAATCCATGCAACTTCTTATTAGTGTGAAATTACTTAAGCCTTAATTCAGCAAGGTACTTAAGCACATTCCTAATTTTACAGGCATGAGACGTACCAGTGACCTTAATCAGACTAGTCATGCACTTACATTTAGGCACATGCTTAAGCATCTTGCAACGTTAAAAGCCACGATGAGGAGCAGTTCCATGTGAATTAAAGGCTGCTTTACGCCTTCACAGGCACACTACCATTTTAAGTTTTATATATATATATATATATATATATATTTGCTACAAATAAGTGGTTGCACCACTTATAAAACAACCCTTAAAGTATGAAGATCACTGGAGGAGGAACAGTCTTTAATAATCTGAATAACATCAATCACTTGAAACAGACTTTTAATTCATATCTGATGCTTGCTGGAAGCCTTTTGCAGTGTATACACGTGCTGGCTAACAGCTTTAAAGCATTCCTTTGCAGACTTTCCCTAAACAGCACTCCTGACTGTGGAACTTTACTGCTTATGAGTAAGCATAAGCAAATATAAGGGGAGAGTGCACACCTACGAAAACAGCTGGGAACAAACACACCACTGCTGAATTTTCACAGAGATGCAAGGCTAAAAATCAACCCAGCAAACACATTTCAGAAGCTCCATCCCTTCAAAGAGCCCACAGAAACCTAAACGATTACTGCCTGATCCTAATTTACCAGGTGAAGTAAAAGCAGCTATTGTAAAACAATAAATAAATACAGAAATAGACATGGGCAGCCTACAGAGGACTTCTGGATTTGGATGTGCACATAACCCAGGTGATTACATGTCTAATGACCCAGCTTCTGCATGTCCATGCTTGTACCTGCACACACAACAGCAGAGCTCTAGGTGCCAATGTCAAGGTGCTCTGAGGACTCTGGTTGATGCAGTTATTTATCAAAGACCTCAAAAGCAAAATAAAACAAAACCAAGACAAAGAGAAAACAATCTCAGCAAGTGCAACTAAGTAGTAGTTTCCCCTTACCCTTCAACAGTTAGAGAAAATTTAGGGCTTGTTGGTGTCAATAAGTAGTTGTAACAAAGACATTAGCAATAGTGAGGATAGAGAATGCTGCATGAATGTTCTCAGCATGGTTCATTGACAACTGATCTAGAAATTGAATTATTAAGGAAAAAAATCATTGATTCTAAAACCCAGGCAAGGTAGCCAGCCTATGTTAAAACTTATTTAATTTTTCCAATGCTGCTTCATTCCTAAGCTCTCAGAGCCACAGCTTTTCCATTGAAAAGCAAAAGACATTTTACGCACAATTTTCCCTCTACTAGAAAGAGGAATATTGTGCCCTTCAGTGAACATAAAATTGATATTATCGTCTCTTAGTTTATATCTCACTACTTAACCTTCAGATTAAAAGTTATTAGATTTGAATGACTAAAAAGACATCATGTCACCTTCCGTTCAATGCTGGGAGATGGCAGAACTTGGGGGGAAAGTCTGAATGATAAAAACCACAAAGTTACTGGGAGCATAAAGTTGTTTTTCACCATCTCTGATGAAACAGCAGAAGCTCTACAAATGCAGTCATCTTTTCACCATGTTGTAATCCTCAATTATGAGGGTACTACAATACAAAATCAGACACAATCCAATAGCCTGCATGGAGTTTAATCTATACTTTCAAATGGCTCCTTCAATAGCAACAGCAGTTTAATAATTAGGCTTTATGTCTCTTTGGACAAAATGACTCAACACGGACGCTCCCTTAAAGTCTAACAAACAATTTTGGTCTAACCCAGTTATGTCAATATGAAACAAAGACTTTATCTTGGATCTAATTTAGCAGTTTTGCTCTACAGAGATAAGTCCACATCATGATCAATGGGACTGTAAAACTCCTGATGTGGTCTGTAACCTCTCCTCACGGGTTTGCAAAATAACATGAAACTCACCAATTCAAAAAAAAAAAAAAAAAAAGGCATTTCTTTCATTTACACTGCGATATATTCAGATTTCTTTTAGTCAAATTTTCTTTTTGATCTGCCCAATTAAAACAGCCTCTCAACAATACACCAAATCCCCCCTTTCTTGTACATTTTCCTTGTCTTTGAACATCAACAAAACATGAAGAACCCACATATTCCCTCTGGAGTTCGATTCCCTCAATCTAACACTTCACATCTCAACATTTCATGAAACAACCTCTGCCAAAGGGCCCAACTGTGGCATCTTCACACGGATAGCACAAACAGCCCAAGTGCAGGTATTGACTTGGGCACAGAGCAGAATCTAGTCCAAATTTCTTTTGTCTATCGAGCCTTCTTTAATATATTAACAAAATTGCATTTTTCACTTGTAGATATTTACTGGAAGAAAAGCACAAACCAGGATATAACAGGAAAACCCTTTTCTTTCCTTACTTGGTGGACACATGGCAAAACTAGTATTTATCTAAATTCTTCAGAAAGATTAAACTGACACTTCATAATTACAGTATAGTACAGCTCAAAGACGAAGTGAAGAAAAGAAACTTCCCCACAATTCTTTACATAAACCTCCTCCTTCTTTCCCCACATACCAGTTGCGTTTGTATTTCTATTCCAGTTTGTCATAAACACGGCCACCTTGTAACCCTTTTTATCAAGCAATCTATGCACTACCTAAAAGTACACTACACTCCATCAGACAAGCTATAGGTTTACATTATCCAAACATTCCGATTCTGCCTGCTCAGCGCAGCTTGTCAATAAATGCAAGCAATTGCAAAACAGCAGTGTGTGTTTTTTTCCTTAAGAGAACACTGATAGGAGCCTGCCAGTTCTGCAGAATAAACCCTTTGCAATCTCTGCAGCTAATCTGTCAACAAATTACTATTAAAGTCATACCTCCTCAAAGTTCAAAAGCTTTCTGGATTAGACAAAGATACTGAGTTTTATACTCGTGGGGCAGTACTTGAAGTTACAGTATCAAAGTGGATCCGGCTATTGATGTGGAGAGGTTTGTATTTCTGCCACCATGCAACACAGCACTTGGTGTCTTACTGCTATGCATCAGGATTCAACTTTGTAATAATTCTCTTTGTTCAATTCATAGTCTTGTTTCGCTGCTAATAACGTGAAGAACACTTTAATGAATAGTCCTGAGGATAAAAATAAAATGCAATAAATAATATTTATTTTATAAACTTAAAAAAAAAAAAAAAGAAAGAACTGTCTAGGACTGAGGCATCAAACCTTCTATTTGAGTAGATGTCAGAAACCACTGAAGCAACTACAGCTGTGATCATGAACATTAAAAGGCAGTTTGTCCCTATGAGTCTTTATTTATTATTGCTTGGTAGGAAGGAGTCACCCCATCATTACATCCCTTCTGCCCAAGCTTCCCTCGCCCAGCCTGACCTTCAGCTTGTGGGTCACTCTAACACCATTCTGCACCTACCAGATGTTCTTCATGATGCCTCAGAGCCAACAGGTGTTGCCAGACTCTGCCTGGTACTCTGTTCCCAGGTTTTCTGTTCTGTCACTTGGTGCTGCCTCCGTGGAAACTCTGGGACAAAGCTCCTGAGCCCCACTACCTGACCCCACACCAAACCCCTGCTTCATCTCTTTAGGAAGTACAATGATCCAGGTAACCTTCGTGCCTGCCCCAGACTTTATAAGCAGGTCACCAAACCCCTGCCCGTTCCGCCACATCCTGACAATCATTGCCTTGGGATGCTGACCTCTGGCTCCTGTGGAATCAGCAGCAGTGGGAAGGCCACTTCTCTCACTCCCAGCAGGTGCCAAAATACTGCGAGAAAAAGTTCTCTTTCCCTTATACTTTGGTTCTGAGGGTGACTTCTATATGCATTTCTACTTTTACCCAACTCTTCCACAGACATACTGTCCCTGAAGAGTCACTTGTATTGCTTTGCCTTTCTTACTTCACCAATATAAACATCAGTTGGAGTTACTTGGCTTTATTATAAATAGCAGAACTCATCCCCACATTTGCTACTCCCAGCTTAACAGTACATTTTATGAGATTACTAATGCTAAAATAATCGAGCATCACATCACTCTCTGTCTCCTTGCATGGCAGAATCACCCTAACATGACATGGGAAGCATAAAACTTGTCCTACAAGTCCTCCGTGTACTCACAGCCATAGTGATCACACCATACACTTCTCCTGCAAACACAAGAACATCTGTGGTGCTCCATATTTTTCCATGGTAAAATATTTACAAGTCTGTAAACCCATTAAAACTTCCTTAAAAAACCCTCAAGTATTCCTGTTTCCCTCTCTCATACTAACAAAGCTATTAGTCCGAATAAATTCATAAATGTCACCAAAAATGTGACCCTAAATTCAGCAGAGATGCTTGCAAAAGCCATTTTACATGCAGGTTTTACTGTTCTGCCACGCTCATCATGGGAACACACAACTAACCACAGCAGCAAAGCTCAAACTACCCACCACTGATTTTTTTTATGTTTTTTTTTCAGACAAAACAAGTGCCAGGTGGCAAAATGAAAAGATTTGAATGAAATGCTCTTAAGAAATAGCTGTTTAATTCAGAACTCATTCATTTGTATTGAAGGAGTGTTTTGTAGAACGCATTCTGTTAAGTGACCTGAGAGCATATGTTGTATACGGAGAAACATCTAAACATTATGCTCCATGTTGTATGTGTATCTGTAAATGCTTGCATTAGCTGTCTGAAAACAACGGGGTTTTCTTCTTTTCAGCATTTAAAAATGTTTTCCAAACACCAAGGTTGATATTTTTATGCTAGCTCTGATTACCCTCTTATTGTTATCAGGATTGGGTTTGTTGGTCGTTTTTTTATTTAATAACTGTTTTAAACTTTGCAATCAACTTGCTTTATAAAAGATAAACTCCATGGAGAAGTTAGTCATCACAACCAATTAACAGCAGAATTCAAACACAGAACATAAAGGTCTTTGAAGAACTTGGAGAAAAGCAAGATCCCCAACCACATTCTCTGTACTGGCAGAGGATAAATAAACTCCAAGCTAAAATCAGAGCTGTGTGAAAGCAATCCTGAGCCTGGCAATTCCATCCCCAGACCTGAGCACTCGGGTCTGTGCCGGGCACTGTTTGGGGAGGGCTGGAGGACTGGGAATGAATGGGTGCCACTCCTTAATTGACCGAATGGGCGGCTAAAAGACACCAGCCATTACATGCGAGGGGACAACATTATCTGAGGCATATCCTGAGCCTTGGGATGGCTGTGGAGAAGCCCTGGAACAGGGTTAGTTCGTGGTGAAAGAGCAGAGGTCTGAGCCATTCTGGTCCACGGTGTGCACATGTCTGCATGATCCCCCCTCCCTGTTTCTCTCTGCACAAAGCCTCACTGGAAAATTCCATAGTGCTCCTATGGAAAACACAGTGTAATTAACTCATTTTGATACTAAGCCTTTTTTAAGATGAGACCTTTGTGTTGAACATATTTTACTCCTCTTCTACTGTCCTATATTAATCAAAGCTGTAACCCCTGTTGTCTTTGCACTACGAATCAGAATGTGCCCCTGGCAAAGAATGAGGGAAAAGTCAACAGGAATTAAGTTTCAGTGCAACTGTTTACTCAACTGTGGCCTGCAGTTATTGAAATTTTATCCATGGTTTTGTGTGACTACTGCAGTAATGAATTCAGCATGGCTGTGATTTTCTCACTGATGGTATTCTCACTTCAAGTAAAAACCTGTAGGACGAAATGATTGAAACAACCAAAGTCTGTGCATTTAGTATCATCCATTTTCCTGACTTGTTTAATTATGGCAGCTTTCTGTCTTAGGTTGGCAAACGGGGTGCACTGCTCCTCCTCAAGCCTTCACTTTGCTTTGTTTTTGAGCACAGGTTTTTTCTTCTCCACAACAACCTGCTAAAAAGATCACTGTACACTTAGGGGAGTCTTAACCAGCTGCCAATCGCTTACTTAAAAGGTTTTAAGAATCCTTATTGCATTAGAGAAAGTGAGGGTTAGGCGTGAGTGTATTCACCATGGCTCTGCTGCAGCCTTTGTTCCCAAACACATTAATGATACATGCCCAGCACTTTGGTGTAAAATTTCCTCAGAGGGCCTCAGAATTTTATCAGGGAAAAGAAAAAGCCAAACCATATTATGCGGATAATTTACACTGGTGAATTTGGTCACTTCCCAGAAAATACACTAATTAAAATACCTAGGCAAAACACACAATTTGGTTCTGATTCTTCTGAGTTGAGGAACACTGACATGGATGTATTTATTTATTTATTCTGACGTTTTGTGCAGCAGATACCTCTGCAGCCTTCCTCACTAATAGAAAACATTCTGTTGATAGAGGTTGCTAGGTTATATTAAAATTTGTTGCAAAAACAAAACTTAACGTTAGCGAATTTTCCACCCTGTGACATATTTTGGAAACCAGTTATTTGTACACAGCAGTTCACCCAATTGCTGCCACCAGACTCAACACATTCAGGCAACGGAAACAAGCCCTGATCTTTGGGTGTTTCCAGGGAATGATAACAAAAAGGAGCCCCGGAAGAGAAGTCCAAGGTTTCCCTTTACACTTACGACTGACTGCAATCCCCTACGGGCAAAAACGCACAGAATGTCACAGGCGAGTCCTAAAAGCATCCTCTGCCTGGCAAGTACAAAGGGCTTGGGAGTGGGGGGGTTAAATGCTTCACGCTTTTCCTGTAGGTAGGAAACTTTAATGCATCTTACAGTACCTGCTGTTGCTGGAGATGTGCTAAATCTGCAGCCCCAATTTCAACGGAAGGTGTCTCGCCGTTTGATCTCACTTCCCGCAGGCTGCACTCTAGTAAATGGTTGCCACCGCTCGCTCCATTCTGAATGGCTGAACCGTTACTTTTTGTCTCAGTCCCAGATTCTTGCATCATGACTCAAAAACCTGAAATAATTTAGGGGAGGGGAGGGGGGGGGAAAAAAAAAAGCAGCTGTTAAAACAGTTGCTGTATATAAGGAGACATGCCCTGTTTTAAATCCTGCCAAAACTGTAAACATATGTCATTTTCCTTCATAGATTTATCTTTCATTAATGGTTCATGCTACTAGTTTATGTTTATTTATCCGTTGGTACAGCTATAATTTTAGTAAGTTAGCTCTCTTCTAAATATAGTATTATTTGCTCAACATCTTTTTTCCCTTAGAGAAAAAAAAATATTTTTGAACGAACACACAGAATCCATAATTAAATTTCTCTAGTTACATCTGGATGCTTTCCTTTGAATCGGATGAGTCATTCTTGGCAACATACGATGGACAATATCAAAAATGTGATATATGCTGTGTAGGGGCATGGAGGTGAAGCAGAGCATTCACTATTTTGGTTTTCGCTTATACCATGATAGTGCCAAATTAGCACCTTTTATTACTCTGAAGCAATGTAGACTTAATCTGGGATGTGCTGAACCATCATCACTTTTCATTTCAGGAGAACTGCTACAAATGCTCACAGAATTACTCTTGTTGGCCAAGTTTTTGGCCATGGATTTGGATGCTCTCATGGCATTACAGCGAGGAGCCTCCTGTGTTATTTGGCTAAGCATCATCTCAGCAGCCACAGCTCCCTCCAGCCAGCCATCTCTACTGACTCTTGGTGTCAGCCTGTCCCTGGGTGCTTCACACTCTGTGCCTACCAACAGTGTCAGTGGGTCACAAGCCTTCAATGAGGATGAGGATGAGGACGAGTACCCACCTCCTCACCCCAGAACCCCTGGGATTTACACAGCCTCAGGAGCAAACATCTCAAGTGCTCAAGATTCCCCACACAAAGCACATATGCTGATTTTCAGCTGCAAAGCACTAACTCGGAGATATTATAATGACTTGTTTTACAAGTATTTCTACCTGCAAAGCCCCAGCTTCCACGATTTAAATACCATTAGCCTGTCTGGCTTCCACCAGCCCATCCCTCCTCTCCCCCTCACCCAGAGGAGATGGGGTATGGAAAGCCAAACTGAGTGTCCCAAGCACGCTGCCAGCTCCACACTAACCACATGGACATGGGAGCCAAATGCCCCTGTGCTGAGTACTTCGCCTCAGAAGGAAGATGTTTTATCTTCAAGGAAGAACCCGTTTGAATTCAGTAAATCAAGCACATGGATGGTAGCAGGACAGATTCAAACGTTCTGATTACATTTAAATAAATTTCAGCTGGTCTATGGAAACTTCTTTCAATCTGTTTTGTTAAATCTTCAAATTATGCCAGGGTACAAAAGGGCTTGAAGACTCATTATAAAGCTTCTGTCAACTCCTCTGTAAAAGCTCCAGAGATCTAAACAAACCTACAGCTTTTCCAACACCACTAGGAAATGCTTTTGGATCTTAACATGATCCTGCTCTGATACACACCAAGTATGGTGTGTTTTTCATTTTCAGCACTGTAAGGAAAGCCCATAAGCATGATAAGGTCTAAATAAGTGTTTACATCTAACAAGCAAGGCTGGATTACACACCAGGCAGTGACTTCATGGCACAGGTTGCTTTGGAAGAAGACACAGGAGTGAGAATCCACAGACAACTCCCAAATCACTCAGAGATATGAGTGCAATTTTTATATGCTATACTGCTAAAAAAAAAGATTCACCTCTTTTACCCCATGACAAATCAAAAAAGAAAGAACTGATGTAATTTTCTTCTGCTTCCACTCAAATTTGGAGTCTGGTCTCAACTGGAGAAAATGGAGCACTACATTGATTTACCTCAGCAGCAGATGAAGACAACAATGACCACCAGGAATACTAGGTTAGAGGGTTAAACTCATGCCTATGACTGTTTTGGAGTATGACAGTAATGGTGGGTGGCATGTCCCCACCTCATTGACTAAAGCTGATGAAGGAAGGACACACTCAAGGATTGGTGGAAGGTGCCTCCAGAAGCCACTGTGGTGGAAAGCAACACTAAAACCCATGTGCGAGAACATTAAAGAAACACATCTCTTTTTCCAGCACTTCTAATGCAACAAATGGGAAGTGAGAACCTGGATAAATAAGCAGTAGGGTCAGAGGAAGCACCAAACAAAGCTCTGACAGCAGCAAGAAGAATGTGCACCACTGTGGAGCAGATCCATCACTGCCTGATCACGATTTGTTGGCTTGCCCTTCTGAGCGAAATATCTCCGGGACACAGAAAATAATTCACAACCAAACTGGTCAAGAAATTATTTATTGTCTCTAGGACTGCAAAATGGTCCAGGATAGAAAAAACAGTAGAAATTGCAACCATTTTTCTGACCTATAGGACTAAGAAAAAGATGGATTATTTATTGTATTTGGTTAGAAAAAGATCATAGTTCTTGAGAACCTTTTCCATGACAAATTTCAGGCTCTGTTTTACCTTTTGAAGAACCCCAGCCAGTTACCAGCTCAGCTGCACAGGGGCTACGGCCCTTCCACTGGTTGAGACCACCCTACAGATCCCAGCAGAACTGGCAGCAGCTACCAAAGAAACTAGGCTGGAAAGAGAGTTTGCTAAGGGACCATGTTAAAATTTTTTAAAAATTATTTTAAAAGCAGAAGTGAACATCTTTAAGCATTTCTTTTTAAAACCACCAATTTACAAGCAGTCAACTTCTATACACCTAAAACTAGATGCCTATACAAAACAAAAGCACTTTGTTAAAATACCTCCGATAGAAAACTGGTATTTCAAGGGGAAAAAAAAGATAAAACTGTTTATTTCATCACTGAAGTCAAATGTGAGTTGACATGAATAATCACAGTTTGGTTTGATCATTAAGTGTCATGTCATGAAAAATCAACCTGCGAAAGCTTTCTGCAAGAATGATTATTATTTGTCTTTTTGAGCACACCTAAATGAGCTCAGGTGATCGTACACTGAGGATGGCTGAGATAATTGTCTCTTCCCAGCACAGAGGAGATGAACTTACAGGAGCCTATTACTGAAGTTTGTCATTCAAAATTGTGAAAGAAAAATGCAAAGCAAGGTTGACTTTATGCAACATAATTAGGTTCTGTGGGAACTGAACTGAAACTCCAGGTGAAGTATCACAAACCGTGATTCTGGTCTGAATACAACCAACACGGTGCTGGAGAAGCTGTTATGCATAATGATTTATTATAAGAAATAATAATACCCCACAACTACTTCCACGACAGGCAGGAAACCTGGTTCTGACTTAAGAAATTTAATGGCAGAAGAGCCCACGTCATCTCGTGTGTTCTACAAAGCAGAATGATTCTCTTGTCAATTCTGCAAAGAAAAAATGCATTTTTAGCACTTAAAATATGTGGGTTATTACCAGTGTAAGTATTTTTCTTTTTTCTAGATATAGAAAATTCTATGGTATTTTATGTTGTGAGGGATACAGAATGACTCTGAATTACTAAAGGTGACATAAGATGTTTTCCCCCTCTGAAGGGACCAAAGGTAGGCTGCAGTACCAACAACAGCTTGTGAAACTTTATCCAGAAATCAAGGAGCATATAATAAAAGAATTGTTCTGACTTAATGTAGGTCGGTTTAAAAATTTCAGGAGAGTGATCAGTTTCTTCAGATTCCCATTTTAATCCGCACAGAACTTTTTGTAGCTTTGATGCACAGTCAAACACAAAGTCAAAGCCCTATAGCTGGGCCCATCTCTTTGGTGAATATGTTATGTTCAAGGTAATGGAGTAAAATTTCAGTGAAGCGAAATCTAAAGAAGGCACTCTGTCAACAGGAGGACAACAGCTAATAATCTTCCAGATTACTTGGAGAAAAGCAGGGGACAGCCAATTTCTTAAGGATGTGGTCAAATTTGAGAAAACACAGGTCAGATGTGAACTTTGCCTGAATCAAAATAATCTGATAACTCCAGTGTCGGTATTTTGAGGTAAAGAAAAAAAAAGAGCCTAAAGGAATCCTAATTCTGAAAAAGTTCTTTGCTAATGCATTAAAAATGCGTCCATTAAGTCCATAACAGCGCCAAGACCAGATGCTGCTGATACACATCTCAGCTCCACTGGCCTATTAAGATGAGCAAGGTTAAGCATGGAGATTAGTAGGCAGGAGGTGGGCGCTGAAGTGTGCCACTGCTGCAATTCTGCTACCAGTATAGTTTCTGAAGACTAAGCAGCATTGTTTAATGTCAGCATGAGGGAGGATTTACTGACTGAAGCACCTGTCAGAATAAGGACCCACTCCAAGTCTGAAAAACTAAGGGACTGATATTCAGATGTCTCTAGATGCTTCACCATACACGGAGGCATCTGGTGAGGCATTTTTAAGATTCCTCAATAACTACCAATCTGTATCTTTAAGTATATCAACACCTTTAAAAAAACATCCCTGGGGTCTTCTGGCCTTAAAATCCCTGTTTAAATAATCTTCCAGACTTAACATGGACTACAGATTCACAACGTAGCCTGTGTGTTTCAAAGTTTCTTCAAGGTCCATGATTAAATTTCAGATGTAAGTACTTGGAGGTGTTTACAAATACATATATGCACATAAAGATCATTAGGCATTTCTATCCCCTGGGATCAGTGCTAGAGCAAAAATGTTGTCATAATACAACCCTTCTTTGCCACATTTGTGAAAGATTTTAAGCTAACAAAAAGTTCAGTCTTTATTCCAGGGCAGTTAATTAAGGTTGACCAAGTCAGGCAGAAGTAAATTAACTTGGCTGATCAATTATTTATATGAAGCAGAATAAATGCCCTTAAAGAACTTGGCACAGCCATGAAAGGACATGTAAATTAAACACAACACAAATTTATAAAATGTATTTTTACTTTTACAGGCAGAAGAGTCAATGCTAAAATCAGTTTTAAGTGAGTGATCAAATCACACGGTCTAGCCCAAAATTCTCAAGCACGCATTCTATCCATACGTGCATGGTTTATAAATAAAAGTTCTACCTATTTGTCACAAACAGCTTCCCAAAACAGGCTCTGGGATAATTTTAGAGCATTTATCCATGTAATTATTAAAAGCAAAACAAAAAGCCCCAAACACTGTTTGGAAGAATTCCGCAACAACGAAACGCCGCAAAGACAGGATTTTACCTCTTGAAAATGAAACGCGCTCCAGAGAGAGACCAGCAAGGGAACACAGAGAGCAGGAGCAAAGCTGCTGCCTCCCCACAGCACAAGGACAAACACCCTGCTGCACCAGCCTGGAATTGCCGTGATCCAAAACGAGGACCCCGACAGCTTTCCCAGGAGACCCCTGCCCCACTCACAGGTGGTCTCTTTTAGTCCTGGTATCTTTGGAGCAAGTGCCCTGCCAGGGAAAGCACCTCAGGTTCCACATCCCACCACCAGTAGTGAATTTTTCCAGGAACGTGTTTTGATGTCCCCCAGCTGATGCCAAAACACCCATCTCCTTCGGCTGGCACCCTGTGCCTAGGCTGGCGAGGCAGCCAGCAGCACCATCCCGCCATCCATGAGTTCAGTAAAAGAAAAAGGACTCACTACTGGAAATTAAAAGCCTTGTGTAAGGTAAGGCTTGATGTGCCGTGGGGGAAGGCGTACAGATGTTCAGCTGCTCATTTACTAAATTACACCATGTCACAATTAACTGTGAATCAGCCAGCTTCACATGAGCAGCTCAAGGGCTGCCACCATGCTAAGTGCAGAAATAACGTCGGGGAGGGAAGTCCAAACTAGCCAGGTGGACCAGATGACTTCTCTGTGCCTGTGTTTGTGGTTAGCACGACTATTAGAGAGAGCTATCCCAACATATGGCATGATTTAACTAAATCAGATCATGCTGAACTCACCAGCCTTTCTCAACTTACAAACCCCTCCGCTCTCGTCATTGCAGATGGGTGAACACCCGTCATGCTTTTAGAGTTTTCAGTAGCCGTCATTTATCCTGCTGACAGGGTGTATTTTAGGTATAATTATGTACTAACTAACTATAGATCAACTGTCAGTACATTAGGGTACTTTTTGGATAAAACTTCATGCTTACCCCTTCGAAGGCCACTCGCCTACACACTACTGGTGGCTGCTGAATTGTGCAGGAGTAGGAGAAAGGAGAAGGGGATTCAAAGTGCAATTAAGGATCATCTTTAGGAATCAACCAAAATAGCAGCAAACAGAGCAAATCAGGCTTCGCTGTCCTAAAAAGCAATGCTGAGTCACGTCTGACAGCGGGGTTTGGAGGAGGAGAGGCAAACCTGGAGCAAGGCAAGGGAAGGAACGTGCACGGGATGTGTGGAAAGAGGAAACAAAGAGACAGCGACGAGGTGAAATCCTTTGATATTTCCTCAGCTTAAAGAGGTAATTCAATGCATTAAAATGGATCCTTGAAATTTCAAAGGATGAAACTCGCACAACAAAGATTGTCGAGAGTGCTATTTTCTAGGATTAGAACAAAAACGTATTGGGATTTGCTATATGATCTTACATTGCCGAGCAAGACCGTACACTTGCTGTTATGCAAGCACCATCTTCCAATAGAGAATTTTCATAATTATAACAGAAAGGCGTAAATTTTCTAATGCATGGCAGTTCAAAAAGTAATCAAGAGAATGAGCCTGAGGGCTATTTTAATGTATGCAAAGCTAGTGACCCACAGTAAATGGGAGGTAGGCTTCAATGAATGCAAAGTAATGCACACATACTAAAGACCTGGTCTGATGAGGGACGGCTAAAATTAACACCCAATTAATTTCCGAATTGACAAACAAATGAAAGCCATAAATCTACTTTCTCATTAATTTTCTTGTGGTATAATTTAAAGCAGTAATATGAGGGCAAAAACTGAGCATTATCCATCATAAATATCAAAAAAGATAGCACTGTAACACCATAAATTATGCATATTACCTGTTGTTAAAAATGATTAATGTATTATCAACTTTATCGTGCACTGTATATGTCTAGACATATCTAAAATCTGAAATTTCATTTAGTGCTTAGGAAATAAAGGGTCCAGAAGAAATGGGATTACCCTCAGCACATCCTTGCTTATGCCTCCTGATGCTCTCACTTCGGCTGGACTCGTCCCAGGCCTTGGGCCAGTGGAACTTGAGCACATGGCAAAGGTGATGTGCTGGCCTCCCCGGGAAGGCAAACAGATCACACTGCTCCTGGAGCATCCCTGTGGGCCACGACCCTGGCACCTGGAGGCTGCTCCCCCTCCCTGCCCTGCTGAAGCTGGGGTAGAGCTACTTGGTGATGCAGAGCCATAGAAAGGAGACAGCAGTAAAAGCAAGGAGCACGAAAATGTGAAGCTGTATCTAAATTCAGTGAATGAAAAGCCCGTGCTTTCAAAAGTGGTGGAGTACAACACCTTGGCCAACAGGAGAACACAGGTTGCCCAAAGGAGGTTGACCCTGTGGGCCACGATGGTCACCAGCCTGGCTTTTTACCACCTATTATGCATTTATGTCCTCTTTCCACCCTCAAATCATCTCACTGGCAGCTCCTGTCTAGAAGACAGCCACAATTTTTAATTTATTTAACTATATGCAATGGCACAACCTCTTTCACTGTTGGGTGCGTGGCTCACATTGCCTGGGTCCCTTCTTTCCAGCAACAGTGTGTTATCATCAGGGCCACAGCAACCTGAAATCATTTGGAGGCAGCTCAGTGAAAGGCTGACTGATGCTCTGCAGGAGCTGAAATTTAAGACTGCTGTGGTGAGGAGAAGGGAAGGGGAATCAGGAGCCTAATCCCATTTGTGCCACACTGGCTTATTGTGAAATCATGGCCAAAAAACTTGAGTTGTCAGAGAACCAGTCAGTGCAGTTAGCCCTCAGGAAGTCTCTTCTGCTGAGGGTGTTGCTGACCACAATCAGTAAGAACAGAGACCAAGCTAATCCAAGAAGAGTTAGTTGAAACAGACACTAAAAAGTCTGCCATGTGCTTTATTCAAAAGAGCTGCAGCTGGTCCCCATGAAAAACCAGGGCACTAAAACATATCAAGCTGTGAAGACAACAGGTCTCACTCCCTTCCATGAGGTAAAACCCAAAGCATTAGACAGACAATGAACAATCCAACTTCCCTCAAATTACATTTTTGCATTCTCCCTTCATTTTAGACATGCACACAGAAGTTACTCCCAGTCTCACCTTGGATAAATACACCCCTTTTGCAAAGCCAGCTCTATCTCAATCTATGCCTCTCAGCTTGACAGCTATTAAATCCATATTCAGCATGAAGCTCATGCCATAGATGCATAAAAGCTCTAGAGTTGGGCCACTTCCAAGTGACTGGCAAATATGATGTAATCATTTACATACCATCATCGGCAGAGTGAGGTTCCTTCCTCTCTCTTGGGGAGAGCTGTCTTTCAGCTGTGAGCTTGACAGAAATCATCCTTACCATCACCATGATCACAGTTTATTTGGAAGGAAAGGAATGGCGAGTGGCCAAAAAAAAACCCCAAGACAAACCAGAAGCCATAGTTCACTGTACCATGCGAATCCATGACTGCTACCACATGGACACGAGCACCATGGCACCAGAGGAGTGACTCCTCTGGAAGAAAGGTCACCAGTGCAGCACGGTGAGGTGCAGAGTCCCCTCGGTGCTGGCCCCGTGGTCGGTGTCCCTGGGGAGTTACCCACCTGCTCATCCCAGCCCAGGCATCACAGCAGTGTGGGCTCCCTGCTGCTCCGCGCAGAACAGGAACAGAAACTGCAGAGCTGTTCTCACAGCCAGGACTTATTTGTTTGCATGCACACTGCTCTGAGCTTGCATCACAAACTCTTGCAGTCTGCCTCACAGAAAAACAGGTGACTGTTCAACCAAATAAAAGACCAAAGTTGCATTTAGTAAATACAGTCAGTTTGTGCCAGACAGCAGCAGCACTGCTCCAACAAGATAACATGAAACCTTGTACCAAGTGCTGGCTTTAGATGAATTAGACTCCCACCCTCCATGCACATCTCCATTAAAGCATAGCTAAACTCTCTAGCAGCCTCCAGAAGTCAAAAAACCACCTCAAAGCCAGGTGCAACTCTTAACAATTCCACACAATGCCGTTTTCACTTCGTTCAAGGTAGCAAAGGTTTGATTCATGGCAGTAACACGAGTCAATTAATGACCAGCTTGTCCACTTACACACTTCAGGTACCTCCAGCTCTGACACTGCTCCAGCAGCCCAAACGAGCAGTATGTTTGGATCACTGATGCAAACTGGGGAATACAGGGGATCACATTTTTATGTATATTTTTTTGCTTTCTTTTCCAAGGGATGAAGAGGACAATTATTTCATATTATGCTTTCTATGAATGTGTATCCAAGATATCTTAATAAATGAATTCGCATATAAAGGAACAGAAAACCCCTTCTCATTTTAACAAATGAATTCAGATATACAGGAATAGGCAACACATTCACACAAAAAGAGTTAACATTTCTTTCTCAAGGTCACTCAAACAGGGTTTACTCCCTTTGTGTGAAAAGCCCTAGCCATTTACTGTTAGTGCTAGCAGGTCCTGCCTGGCATTTGAAATCCAAGCCCCACTCAGAAACAATAACAAACAGTAATTTTGAAAAACAAAGATGGTGTGAGCAAGTTTTTCTTGCTCATTTTCAAAACAACCCAAAAGCAACAACTATCAGGATGGCTCTCTCTAATTAGGACTCCCAGAAACCAAAGAACAAACAGGCAGCACAGAGAAATTAGCAGATGTAAACGCAGTTTTCCAGTTATAAAAAGAAGAAAAGCAGCTCCGTCATCTCACTCGCAGGAGGAGGAGCAACAAAGCGCATTTTTAAATTTGGTATTTTCTCTCCATTCAAACGGCTCTGCTTCTAAAACAGATTTTCCTCAGATCTCCTCAGAAGTAAAGCTGAAAGCTTTGCCTTTTCCAACCTCATCGAGGGCACATGCATCAATTAAAATCCGACATGAGAGAAGAGAGAAACCGAAAAGCCCCCGACCAAACGCTGACATAGAACACAAGGCCGTACTTTTGGGGTGATTACCTGGTTCATAGCCCTATACCTTTATCCTAGACCTTCTACCTCCTTGTTTGCTCCATGCAGGATTTTCTAGCCATCAGCCGTCTACCGCTGTGCTAGTCGTCTTGCAGGAGTGCTCTCTCCCTTCTGAAAAAAGCAAACAACTGGATAGATATCATTACACTAAGGAAATCTCTTGGAAAAACCAAACAACTTGCTAATCTTTCTAGCCCCTTCACCCAAGTTAAAGATAAGCAAAGCAAACCAAAGTGAGTTTCAGCCACATTCCAGGGACAAGCTCCCCTTTTTCTCCTTTATCAAAATCCCAGCATTTAAAGGTTTTTTTCCAGACCTTGCAGGATAAACTGCTGCTCACACCCGCAAACAAAGCAATATTTGTTTAATAACTGATTGCTGCCATGGGTACAGTAAACAAGGGGCCCAGCATTTGTGTTTATGAACAAACACATCATCTTGCAAGAGCAATTTAACATTAACCAGGTGGAATAATCAACAGATTTCATAGGTGACACTCGGGGCAGGACTAATGTAAACAGAGTAGGGAGGAGAAAGGGGCCACTCTTAGGGAATCAAGGTTGAGGCAAATGCATTACAGAGTAAACAGCTGGGAAGAACTCAAGACAAACAAATAGTCATTCTTCTGACATTTCGAGAAGCAGAAAGGTTGTACGTTACATGCATCAGCTGCTGACCACCATGAAATCAAACCAGTTGGGGACCAGGCCTTCTTGTTTACACAGTGCCATGTTTGCTTATAAACAACAATTTGCTGTTACCAACCTCGCATTACTCATTGCATAAACGAGCAGATCAAGTGAAATCCTGTTAACTCTTCTGTGGATTGAGGGTTTTTTCCTCCCCTTCAACAACAACAAACAAAAAAGCCTTTGCAGTCTTGCTGTGCAACCTCAAGACAACAGGCAGCAGGGGAAAATAGAGAGCTGTGCATCTGTTCTGATAAAGGGGAAAGAAAGGAGTTGAAAACACTTGAAAGTGTTTCACAAAACAAGATTTACCGGCCAAACCACTGATGTGAAAGATCCATTTGCATTAGAGAAAAAAAAAAACAAAAACAACTGAAAACCCAGAAAAACAACAACTGCAAAAGGTGGGGTACAAAATTTTCATTTCACTCCCAGAACAAGCAAGCAAAACAACAGCTTTCGACACAGCCCAACCAGCCCAGCATGATCATGGACACGAGTCACTTACACACACACCCATGCCTATGCCAGGGCCCTGCAGCAGCAATGAAGCCATGGTTCAGCCCTCTTCCCCCTCCTTTCTCTTTCCCATCCTGAGTCCCCTTGCCTCTGCCTCCCATCATCGTTCTCTGATCTTTGTAGATCTCCTCAGCTGCTCTTTTTTAACCCAGAAGCCCCTTGGATGTCTTTTAGCAACCAAAACCGCAACGGCCCCCAACTGCTCCCCACCCAACATTTCTCTTGGCCCCAAGGCTTTGTGACTTTAGTCCTCAAGGTGCTCAGGACACCCAAATCCCCTGAGTCTACCACCGTCCAGAAAGCCTTTTCTTCCCCATCTCTCATCCCTGTAACACTCATGAAATTTCCTATGGCAGCGTTCCTCCAGGGAGGCTTCCCTAAGTTGTCTATCCTGAACACGAATTTCGGGAAAGATCTGAAGTACAGGGAGAGAAGATGGATGGTCCTAATGGTAGAGGTTAATCCAGGGCTCCGGGTTACATTCCTGCCCTGACACAATCCCTGCATGGGACCTCCATGGGTCTCTTCATCCCTCTCCTATGTAAAAGAAGCCCTTTAGGGTGTTGCACCAGTCAGGTGGGTTTAGTGGATGTAGCTGTGGGCTATACCACAGGTCCTTTTTCCTCCCAGCTGCACCAGTGTCCCTCCCTGGTTCACCCCTACCTTCTGATGAGCACCAGCATCACCACCAAGCACTGAGGAAAATCATCCCAGTCTCAAATCTATGAAGCATCCAAGGTCACAGCTGGCCCTGGCACTAATCTCCCCTCCCTTGCCATTTCATGTGCAAACAGCATGATGGCCAGAAGCCTCCCTCCTCATCATTTTTTTACAAGTTTTAGAATATTTGTTACTTTTTTTCACAGCACAATCCTGGACATCCACAGCTGGCCAAGAACCTTCGTTTTCTTTCTCAGAAAATGTTTAGCCTTTTGTTGTAGTAAAAAAAGAAAAAAAAGAAAAAAGAAGGTTCAAAACCATGAAATCAGTACAACCTACTAATAAGACAGGTATTTAAATAAAACCCAAATGCAGTATTGTTCAGGCAACTGCCTATTTTTTAATACATCAGGTTGACAGCATAATAGCAGACAGGATGAAAGGTGCAACTCGAGGACGGGGTTGGCGTCCGCACACCAGGAAAACAGAAGTGCTGCCCCATTTCCTGTGCTGCAGCAGAGTATTTCTGATGTCTGGGGCTGCCGGGGACTTAACTCTGAATTAATGATTACACACAATACCCTCCTTTCTCCCCTCCCTGCAGGACAGCGAGGGCCAGCCTCACCGAAAGACTGTGGGCAGGCAGGCACGGGTCACGGGGGATTTAGATATTTCACAGCAGCTTCAAAAATTTAGACACTGCAACCTGAAGGCTTCTGAAAACATCAAGCTTCACATAAAAGTCCTGATATTTCCCTACTTGAGACAACTGCTCTCACCTCAGCCGCGCTGCCTGCTCCACGCTCCTTTTCCAGCACGTAAAATCACAGTTTATTCAGTACAAAGTAACTACACTATGATAAAAACTATAAGCATATCATTCAAATGCTTTATTGGTCAAATAGATGGATGCTTTTATTAGTCCAACCTTTTTTGTAATGGAGTGCCACTGATGACCCAGTGTTAGCCTCATTCCCTGCTATTAATCACACTTCTAAGAGCTCATTTTGCTTTAAAATCTTAAGAAATTGCTATAATTTAAAGACATGGTGCCTACATAATGGGAAATGCTTCACAGATTGTATCATTCCATATAACACAGAATTTTTATGGCAACGCTGACCACGATACCAAGGTATTACAAAACTTGAATATAATATTTTTTATATAGAAAATCTAAATGTAAACTTCCTTTTGCATTTGTGGTTTGCCACATCCATAATGTTTTAATCACAGCCTTTTGGGAGTTGCAGTTTTCAACTGCATGTGGCTTACATAGATTAACACTACAAAAACACTCCCTGAACAAATATAAACAGAACAAAACAAAATTAAATGAAAATTAAATAAAATACAAGGATGGACCATGAGAGAAAGACTGTTCAAGCTAAACTTTTACAATTTTCACACAAGGCATTTTATCCTTTTGTTGACTATATTATCTCCTTCTTTTTTTGCACAGGGAAAACAGATGATGTTTACTGTGAAAAACTTTTATGACAAAGTGGAAGCATCTTATGAATTTACCTACATAGAGAATTAAATTAATATAATGATGGTCCTAACCCGTATTATTAAAATGTACTTTGCAAAATGTTTTGACAATGTTGACTGCTGCAGGAGGGAAAACACATTTAAGACAATTTCAGCCAAATGCAGAAGCAGAAGCCTTTCATTTTTCAAATGCAAAGTAAAAAGCATCTTTAAACATCTTCTCATGAAAGAAAATGCAGTGCAATTATGTTATATGGCACACACAAAAGCATGTTCTTTTCCTCAGTTCTCTAACAAGATATTAGTACCTCCTGGCCTTAGGAATATTATGTGTAAATCACATCATATTCATAGTGTTTGAATTAATTATAATAGGAGCTGGAGAGAAATGTTAACTTTCCAGGTTGTTGCTAAGGATTAGCCCTTGTTTACAATTCTGTATTTATAGAAGAAGAAAAATTTGTCAAATGAAGGGCAAAGAGGAAAGCAAGAACACAAATTTAGCTTTGATTTCAAAACAAATCAGATCTTGCAACCATTCCCTGAGAAGAAAACCACAGTTTTTAATGTGAAGATGCAAATGAGTCTCAGAATATAAAAATGTTTTATAATTCTGTGCATTCAACACTACTAGATGTTATTTAAAGAATTTATGTTAACATTTCTCATCCTCGCACAGCAAGTCCAAGATGCTGCAAACAGCATCTATTTAAAATGGATCGTGTTGCTGTGGGGCACAGGGTAGCTCAGGAGGCTGATGCAGAAGAGAGCAGGGAATTTGGCCCCCTGGTACCAGACTGGGATTCATGGACTACTCCAAAGGGGTTAACAAGGCAGTGGGCAGGAGGAACAAGCAGAAGACTGGCTACGTGGAGATGTGCAGATCCATCCCGAGGCAAAGTCATGACTCTCAAAAGCACTGCAAAGGACACGATGGTCTTCCCAAATGCAGTGAATCTGTGAGGTGAACAAACACCTTGGGAGGAAAGGCACTCAGGAACCCAAGAAAGGTCCCTCATGTTAAACATGGTATTTCTGGTGAGCCCTGCAAAGCTGGACAGCTGAAGGCTCAAAGTCTGTGGGATGGGGTCCCAGTGAGCAGAGAGCCAAAGCCCTGCAGGGACTTGCAGGTCTCAGGCACCTTGGCAGAACTGGCCAGGGAAGTTTGTACTGCTCCCTATTCTGAGGATAAAGAAAGCACTTCGGCCTCCAGCACTTTCATTTCTTTGCACAAACAAAGGCACACCCACTACAATTAAATTGCAAAACTCTTTTCATTAGGACTCCTTGTTTTCACACACTTCAAGCCTTCCGAGACCTGCAGTCCCTCTCATGCTCCCGTCACTGTGTGCCTTGTGTGTGGAAAACTAAGCAAGAGCTCTTTAGCGGTTTTAGTCTATGGAGAAACAAACGGAAAAATGCTTTTTTCCCCTTAAAAAAGCTCTGTAACCACCAACTTCTGAGCAGGGTGACTTGCAAAAACACTGGGCATCCACAACGGAGAGCATCTAACCCCCCACAAGAATCAGGCCCATAACACAATATAAAAAAATGCACTTAGCTAAGCTTTTGTGGAAACACAGATGGACTCTTTGCCTAGCCCCGTCCAAGGGCTGTGGTTCTCAGATTACAGCAAGGACAGCACAATGCACCAGGAAAACCAAATGTGTCTGTGCACACTGGTGTGTAAGCTAACACACAAACACACACACATGTTATCCAAGCACCTAGCACACCAGTTCACATCAGCCAGAACTGAGTAAGCAGGACAGAAGAGGTGCCTTCATCCCCATTTTTTTCTTGATGTTTTCTTTCCCAGGAATAGCTCCAGTCTCGGTCCAGAGCAAGGATTCCACCCATCACATTTCTGTGCAGGAGATGTGTACATGCAGCACATGTTCCTCAACAGCCGCACACATGGATCCCAAGCACCCAAAAATATAGTTGGTCCTCTCCACACTGGCCCAATAGAGAAGCGGGAAAAGAAGCATGATTTTTTTTTCACCTCAAAATTTCATCCTGTGCCTGAGAAAACTCCCTAAAAAAGCTCTGTCAAAGCCAATTTGTTTCTAACTCCCCCAAAAAAGCACATATGCCTACTTTTCAGTCAGGATGCAGGAAACCAAGTTCTTAATCCCTCTTCTGCATTCACCCATGGCTAAAGAGCAATGCTCACCTCCAATCCACCACCAGCTATGGCTGGGAGAGGGAGAGGCAACAGCAGAGAGGATCTGCAGGACACCACATGAGCCTCTCCAGCCTCCCTTGGTCAATAACAGTGAACAATCCTGAGCATTCCTGTGGCTGTCCATACCTTTTTCATGCACGATGCCAATGCAACAGAAAGCCTCCCAACAGACAGCACTGATGCCCCATGACCTCTCCAGAACCAGCTGTTCAGCCCTGGGCTGGGGGGGTCCTTCACAAGCTCTGCCAAGTTCAGCAGAGGTTGCTCCATGCTCCAGGAAATGGCCTTTCTGGTGCTGAACCCCTGGCAACATGTGGAGGCCATTTGCAACCAGAAATGAGTGTTTAATGTTCAAAATCTGCACTGAAGACAGTGTCTGAACATCTCCAGCCGCATGCAGGTGCATGGTCCCACAGATGTGCTGGCTCCTGAACACTGTAGAGCTAAGGCATGTGGCTTCCTCCTCCAAGGGCTTGTGAAAGAGAAGGATACACTCTATTTACAGCCTATTCCAGACAAGACTATTCAATGTCAGGATGTACCATAGGAGGGTAATTTGCACCCTAAACTGGATTGTACGATACCGCAGTCACAGACCGTATGATCTCTTCCTTTGGATTAAAACTGTTTGCACAAGTCAAAGCAGAACAAGGAGAGTAACAAAACATACAATGTATTTTGTTCCCCACTGCAGCCACATATTTCAACTGCCTCAGCTGAATTCTTAGAGTAAACACAGCTTTAAAAGAAAATAACTTGAATAAAGAGCTTCTGGAAAGTTCTGACTGATTATGCATGCAAGAATTCTGCTACTGCTTCCTCCCATCATCTGAAAAATAAACCAAACACCCAACTTCCACAACTATCTACAAAAGTGCTATTTTTCTGAAACATGTTACAATACTATCTGAGGTCTGCAAGTTATAATGAATGCATCTTGTTTTGCAAAATACACAGAGGAGCTCAATTAAATGAACAACTGTAAAGGAAACAGAGCTGATAAAGGAATTAATGCTCTGTGTGCCAGATCATAACATAACATCTAGGATAACAAAGCCATGTCAAACATGCAACCACTGAAGACTTTAAAAAATGAAATAACAAAGTTAAACCCCAAAATATTTCAGCACACAAAATCAGGATGTGCAAAAGCTATTTTCAATAATTGGGAGAGGAGCATGGGCAGCAACAAACAGATCCCTTACAGCCGTTACTTCAAGACTTACTAAATACATAAAAGGACGGATTGTTTTGTAAACGACCACCTGCTCCGCTGGCGATCCACTCCTTTCTCATTGCCCAACCTGCGTTTTTCCAAAGACCACGCTAACCCAATTTCCCATACGCCAAGGCATGGCTGGAATTACTTCTCAAGTCTGAGTCTGCAGCTCGGTCTCCTTTTTCTCCTTCCCTTCCCTGCTTGCCTGTGCCGCTCGGGCTGCCCACACGCTGGAAGGGAGCCGCCAGCCCCGGTGCCTGCTCCGGCTGTCGGCACACACGACACCGGTGGGAGCACAGATTAGAGCTCAGCCGGAAGGGAGACAGTCAGGGTTCTGCAAAACCTCGCACGTCGGCTTTTCTCCTTTCGCAGTTGGCGTGTGAACTTGTAACTCGGAAATTGCAAGTTCCCACCAATTTTTTTGGCAACTCGAACGTAATTTTTAGGAAAACATAGTATGCGGCTTCTGGCACGCGGAACTGCGCGCGAAGACTTTTCAGACAAAATATGCAAAGGTGATGGTCTCACAAGACTTTAAGGGCTTGCTGGATGGAACACGGTTTGGAAGACAAGAGTACAAAATTCCGACTCCCACAAGCAGTAATAGGAATCTGTGTTCAAGCAGCTCCACAGACACTTACTCACAAAACAGGCATAATATCTGCATATGGAACAGCCTCAGCAATGTGATGTACCCACGGTTCTGCACCATACAGCAAACTGGGCACCTAGAGACACCTAAAACAGTCCTTCTCCTACACTTTTGACTTAAAAGGCAAGATTACAGGCACTTTCTGGCAGCCTTGAACATCAGGATACTCGGGGGAGAGGAGGGAGGAAAATACTTTAAATTACAGAGATGCTAATCTCCCACTATTGATGCGTCCAGCTATTCGTCAAGTTTCTTCAGCAAAACATCTGGCTTTAGCCACGAGCCCTGTGAGCAGCATAAGAAGTCCTTGTTGGGGCTGAAGCCTCTTCGTGTCAACACAACAAACACCACTAAATCCCCCACACCTCTGGCCATGGACTGCATGAGGGCTGCACACACCTATTTGTATGACCTAGCCACCGGCAAAGGCTACTCCCATCCCTTCCTCCTCTTAACACACATGGATTCAGCAGAGGATTTATTTCTTCCCTTCTTT